>NW_027394279.1:149238-443231 GCF_049309525.1 Garra rufa | reverse complement strand
CCGTTTTTCAAAAACGAAAAGAATATGTAAAACTATGGTATTTGGGGTAAAAGTCGCCCCTGCTGTTGGGGCTAAAGACACAATAATTTACAAGATAATTAATAAATGACTGACTTTTCAATTTGTTGACATGACATGGTTCGATTCAGATAGTAAATATCATATTTTATTATGGTGGTTGTCCACCAAAGATAATCATCAGGTTTATAATGAAACCATTATATTTAAAAACATGATAAGACATATCATATAAAAATATAATTTGTTATACTGTAAATTTATATTAAATTATTATATGTACTTTCAGAAATTTCACTTTTAAAAATGATTTTTCTATATTTTAAATTACGTTTTATATTAATATTTTAATGACAGTAGCCAATATTTATTTATTTTTAGATTCTTGTATTTATCAAAATAAACAGAAAATAGTACAAACATTGCTAACGTGATTGTTTTGAACAAGTGTAACTACGACATTATTTATAAAACCCCACAAAAACATTATTTTGTGCTGTGAGTCTTTTAAGCCGTGATTGTGGTGCATATAATACACAAAATCGTTATTTTTTATGTTAATCAGGTCAATTTTGATGAAGAACAATGCACTGTGGCTTTAATCCAGCGTAAGCGGTGCAGCAAAAATAGACTCGGCGCCGAAACGATCGCGGCACTGACGCTTCTGCTCTGCTCCTGCTACGGGCGCGCTGCCGCGCCGCCTCTGCGTGCGATGTGAATGCTCTAATCTGTTAACATGGGCGCCAAAAAAAATACGCGCTGCTTATGTCCTGCTTACGCGTGCAGTTTGAAACTGCGTTATCGCGCTGATGTAACCGAGCCCGACCCGAACCCGAACATCCTTTCTAAATATCTGTCCGAACCCGGCCCGTCGGGTACCGTCGGGCCCGGGTCGGGTATCCATCCTCTAGCTCACATCACGTCAGCCAAGCCACAGCCTGTTCACGTCATGTATCCTGCACCTGAGTTTGTGCCCCTCATGGCCGCCCTTCCAGATCAAATCAAGTCAAGTTTCATCACAGCAGTGGTCCTTGCAAATTCAAGTCACGTCACAGCTGCTGTTCCTGCAAAGTCAAGTCACGTCACAGCTGCTGTTCCTGCAAAGTCAAGTCACATCACAGCTGCTGTTCCTGTAAAATCAAGTCACATCACAGCTGCCATTCCTGCAAAGTCAAGTCACATCACAGCTGCTGTTCCTGTAAAATCAAGTCACACTACAGCAGCTGCTCCAGCAAAGTCAAGTCAAGTCACAGCTGCTCCAGCAAGGTCATGTCAAGCCACAGCTATTCCCTCAGAGCCAAACATGTCACAGTTATTCCTTCAAAATCAGGTCAGGTCACAGCCAGCCCTTCAAGATCAAGCAAGGTCACACCTTCTTCTCCAGAGCCAAGTCATGTCTTGCCCGAGCGTTCAGAGCCAAGTCACGTCTCGCCCCAGCATCCAGAGCCAAGTCACCTCTCGCCCAAGCGTCCAGAGCCAAGTCACGTCTCGCCCGAGCGTCCAGAGCCAAGTCATGCCTCGCCCGAGTGTCCAGAGCCAAGTCACGTCTCATCCATCCAACCTGATCTAAGATCAGTCCTTCGCCATCCCAGTCTGGCATCTAGCTTGGAAGATCCAACTCACCTCACGCTTCCTACCCACGAACTGACTGCCCTGTCCACAACACTCTCCTGTGTGTCTGGGCCGCATACACCACCACTGAGTCTCCAGAGGTGGTGGCTCACGCTGCAGAACCTCTGGAGGCAGCCTTGTCTACTGCGGCTTCCTCCATGGCTACAAGGGTCATCGCAGTTTTCCTAGAGGTGGCGGCTAAGGGTGCAGAACCTTGTAAAATGGGGACGACAGCATCTGCTCCTTGCACGGTGGTAGCGCCTTGTGACACGTTCCCAGCCCATGAACTCTCTACCTGTCCTGTCACGGCTAGGAGGCCGTTCCTGAAGTCCCTGTCTGCCCTCTCACGGCTATGGTGGCCATTCCTGAAATCCCTGTCCGCCCTGTCACGGCTATGGAGGCCGTTCCCGAAATCCCTGCCTGTCCTGTCACAGGCAGAGTGACACTTACATTAAATAAAGAAATTGCTCATATCTTGCCTTGATTACAGTATTTGACAAGATGAAGATCATGTGAGCTTAACTGTAGCATTTCCATAAAGCAAACATTTCCCCCATTTTTTTTTACAGCTAGTGGTAGTTGTTGCCAAGATGTATTTTTAGAGTTTTTTCCTTTATTATGATAGGACAGTATTTAGACAGGAAGCAAAGTGAGAGATCGGGGGCGGCATAGAGAAATGTTTGTGAGTCGGAAATCAAACTCGGGAAGCCCGAAGTGCAACAGCGCTATATGTTGGTGTGCTTCCCACAAAGCTATTGGAATTCTTATATTTTTGTTGATGCAGTTGTTTTGCAGTGGAAGACATGAGTATTATTCCTGTTTTGCAGGTTGGAAAAGCAGATAAATGTGTATCTGGAGGACCCTGACAGTGAAGTTACATTAAACCTTGGGCCTGATCTGAGAAAAATCCACTTTTGTTTCTCTCTCCTAAAGGTATGACTTCATTTTTATTATCATTTGTTGTGTTTTTTTTCTGTCTTGTTCTTTGATCATCAGTGTCTTGCATCATGCATTTCTTCCTAATCTATTAGCCTTTCCTCTGCATTATTACGTCTTCTGTTGTGTTTGCTAATTCCAACATGACTACAGGTACCAGACCAATCTGGAAATTTTAAAACAGCCCTGAGAATTCATAGCTTTCAGTCACGTGACTGGCTCGAAAACCTGGAGGGCAAAACATCCATCGAACTGCAACACAAGCCTGTCAGTTTTCCATCTGCTTCCAAGCCGCAAATATTTAAATCACCTCTTAAAAGAATAAAATAATGATATGTGAACAAAAGGCAAGTTTTACTGTCACATTAGGTCCCAGTAGTTTTCTTTGAATGGTATAGTTATCCATATCATCAGGGGGTGGTGTTTTGTCTGAGTTTCTTGTTTGCCTAAAAGGGGTAGAGAAGAAGCATTAGGCAGGAAGTAGTGTGTCCTGCATCCCAATGGGTTTAGGTTACTAGGCATGCGCACAGAGCCGGCCCAAGGCATAAGCGAATTAAGCGGCTGTTTAGGGCCCCGTGGCCACCAGGGGGCTCCCAAGAAAACATGAAATTACATTGTTTTTTTATTTTTTATTTATATATGTATAATATTTAAATGGATATCATATTGATAAAGAAATCCATTATTCAATTAAAAAAAACAACAACGCAATATTATTTTAACTGGCTGCTGCAGGATGCATGCACAGCAAAGTCTTTGATGCACAGTTGGAGTATGACAGCCATATGATGCCTGACTGAGGTAACTTAAATTAAATTCATTGAGGAAGCAGCGTCACTGCAGCAAAACAATTAATAATGTCACAGAAAAGGACATATCTTTCTGGTGCAGAGAAAAGAAAATGGAAGAAATCAGAGGAAGAGAAAAAACAGCAAGATAAATGTAAGTTTAAAAAAATGAGTATAAACTAAACGAGGCTAAATTGCAAGCTAACGTTAGCTGGCTAGTTAATTAAGCAAACAAGAAAGTTAATATTTATTTAACATCCGCAAATTTAAGCTTTGCAATATTAATATATTATAATACAACATATTACTTAGCTGGATTAAGATTCAAGTTTTGGCATTCTGTGTAAAAAATAACTTTCCTAGATTATATTTTTGTAATAAAAATAAGCTATCATAATGATATCATAAACGACTTTGCCTCCAGAAAAGCAAGGAAACACAAATTCTAAGGAAAGTGGAGTATTGAGGTGCAATGTAAAGTTGAGTTAGTTTGTCTTTTCATATAAAAATACCCTGTTTGTATTTGACTAATTTATAGTTCTTTGGTATTTAGCTTTATATTTTATTATTTATTATATTATTTATTTTATTTGTAGTTGATTGTATTGCACTTTTTACATGTTGCAAAAAAATAAATTAAAGTGGTTAAAGTGTTTACAGTAAGAGCATCTACTAGTTTATTTTGCTACTTTTTAGTACACCACATTAAGTGTGCTAACTGGTACTGCAAGACTTTGTTAAAGTGCAAATTAACACCTGACTACTCCTGTGGGTTTGCTGCTGTTACAATTAAAGATCATAGAAAGGGTAAAAACATTGGTATGATGTAAGCAACACAGCTACAAAAAAAAAAAAAAAAAAAACTTATATTGGGTGTGTTAGATTTATAGTGTGCGAATAATAAAGAATTTGCAGTAATTAGTCATATTGGTGGCACAGAGGGGCCCCCAAATAAAATTCTGCTTAGGGCCTCCTGAAGGCTTAGGCCGGCCCTGGACGTGATAGTATGTCCTAAAGCTTGCCTACTCTTCTACTGCACACTGAAAAGTGTGTACTTTTTCTTTGCCAAAAGACTACATACTTTAAGGGCATAGTTTAAGTAGGCACATTGGAACGCAGCAATACAATGTCTTCTTCTTTGCTGTCCTTTGTTGATGCCCTAATTTGAGGAACAATTTACATGTTCTTACTCTCACATGTACAGTCAAGCCCAAAATGATTCATACCCCTGGCAAATTCTGACTTAAAGTTACTTTTATTCAACCAGCAAGTTTTTTTTTTTGACTGGAATTTTTTTTTTTTTTTTGACTGGAAATGATACAGGCTTCTCCCAAAAGATAATAAGATGATGTACCAGAGGCATCATTGTGGGAAAAAAATTATCAGCTTTTATTTACATATGAACAACAAGTGGCATGTCCAAAATTATTCATTCCCTTTGCAAACTGTCAAAGTCTATGGGAAAGTCCAAAGTTTCGAGAAGAGAGACTTCCAGACAGCTTACCTGGAAAAGGGACCACAAGTCCTGAGATACAGAGTTCAGCAGACAGATCACGGAAACACAGCAAAGTGGTCTGGCCTCAGGTCTTGCCTACCTCCTCTCGACTTGCGCCATCTCCTAGACCCACCGCAAGCTCATCAGGTGAAAGAACCACAGCCTGACCTGCTGCTGTGTACGGCTTGCCGTTTAAGCAAGATGTAATCTGAAGGGGCTTAGATGGCAAGATGGAAGTCTTGAGAGAAGATATAGAGTCTTGCCTATAGAGAGATTCTCTTCTACAGGGGGCATCTTCTCATAGCTGTACTCATGCATCCCCTTGATGTTCGTATAATTAAAATGTTGGAAATTATAGATACAAGAAGAGTACTGCTTTTTTCATACCTTCTCAGTCTCCGTATGGAGATTGGGAAGAAATGGAAGACTCACTTGAGCCGGAGGGTTATGGTTGGAAAGATGGCTTTTGTCGAGACCCCATGGCACCACGTCCTAGTCTGCACACAGTCCATAACCTTAAGCAACTCATTGTCTGCAGAATTGAGAAGGCTCAGCCTCAGCTTCTTCTCCCTCAAACATCTCTTGCTCTTCTTGGGTAGAACCCAGCAAAGCACTAGCCGCTGGATCAGATTATGTCAGGGAAACAACATCATCATCATCCAGCAGCTCAATCTCGTCCCCTGCCCACGAGCGTGAAAGGGAAAGCCCCTTTTACAACTCACTGGCTAGATCCGCCTGTGATCCCCACAAACTCATTCTCCTCCATGCCTCGACAGTGGCGGGTTCTGAGCTGCGGGGAGCAGATGGCTGCCCCCTTCCTCAAAAAGAAAGACAGGTGAGGGTGGAGCTTTTTCATCGTAAAACGCTCAGTGTATGCAAGATGCCCCCTTAAGGGCATGGCGTGCGTGCTCTTCGCCCAAACAAAAGACGCAAAGATTGCGCATATCATCGGGTGTCAAATAATAAGGACATGGATTCACACACTTCTTAAATGTCTTACTAGTGCTCGCCATAATAATAAGGAAGAAGATAATTCTTACCACCAAATGCACGCTTAGAAAAAGCAGTCGCTGAAGATAAAGAAGAGGACATTGTGTTGATTCCCTTTCGAGGGAACATCGAAATGCGTTCTCTAGGGGGCGCTATGGGAATTGCGGTCAGCGTGACTTGTGTCTGAAGCCTACGTCCCTTTTTTAAGGGACCATGAGTAATTGGACAGTTGTGGGCTATTCCTTAATTGTTTCTACATCAATTAAGCAGGTAAAAGGTCTAGAATTGATTCTAAGTGTGTCATTTGTATTTGGAAGCTGTTGCTCTGAACCCATATCATGCAGTCAAAGGAGCTCTGCATGCAAGTAAAACAGACAATTGTTAGGCTTCAAAAACAAAAATTCCATCAGAGAGATAGCAGGAACATTGGAAATGGTCAAATCAACAGTTTGGTACATTCAGAGAAAAAAGAACACACTGGTGAGCTCAGAAAAAGACCTGGATGTTCACAGAGGACAACAGTGGTGGATGATTGGATAATACTCTCCATGGTAAAGAAAACACGTTTCACAACATCCAGCCTAGTGAAGAACACTCTCCAGGAGGTAGGTATTTCACTGTCAAAGTCTACAATCAAGAGAAGACTTCACAAGAGCAAATGCAGAGGGTTCACCACAAGGTGCAAACCAGGCCAGGTTAGACTTTTCTCAGAAACATCTGAAAAAAGCCGGACCACTTCTCTAAAAACATTTTTTGGATGGCTGAAATTAAGATCAACCAGTACCAGAATAACGGGAAGAAAAAAGTATGGAGAAGGCTTGGAACAGCTCATGATCCAAAGCATACATTATCATCTGTAAAACAAGCAGTGTGATGGCATGAGCATGCTTGGCTTCCAGTGACACTGGGTTACTGGTGTTTAGTGATGATGTGACAGGGGACAGAAGCAGCTAGAAGAATTCTGAAGTGTATAGGGATATACTCTCTGCCCAGATTTAGTCAAATGGAGCAAAGTTGATTGGACGGTGCTTCAAAGTACAAATGGACGATGACCCAAAACACAGCAAAAGCAACCCAAGAGTTTCTGTAGGTGAAAAAGCGAAATATTCTGTAATGACTAAGTCCTGATCTCAATCTGATTGAGCATGTACTCCACTTGCTGAAGAGAAAACTAAAGGCAAAAAGACCCACAAACAAACAACAACTGAAGTCAGCTGCAGTAAAAGCCTGGCAAAGCATCACAAAGGAGGGAATCCAGTCTCGTGATGTCCATGTGTTTGAGACTTAAGGCAGTAATTGCCTGCAAAAGATTCTCAACAAAATATGATTGAATCAATGAAAATATGATGACTTTATAACTACACAGTATGAACCATTAGCATTAATAAATAGTCAATTCATCATTTATAAAGCATTATCCCCACATTAAATGTTGCTATAAATGTTTTGTTCCTGATTTCTAAGCATATCTATA
The DNA here is from genome assembly GCF_049309525.1 of Garra rufa. Lineage (NCBI taxonomy): Eukaryota > Metazoa > Chordata > Actinopteri > Cypriniformes > Cyprinidae > Garra > Garra rufa. Next base: position 435,919 of record NW_027394279.1, on the reverse strand, counting down.
ACTGTATTTTCATAATGTATTCATGATCAATTAATCATTTCTAAATTAGGTATTATATTGTTAACAGACCAGTTATTTAAGAGTTGTCAGAGATTCATAAGATCATTTAGAAATGATTAATAAACTTTAAATGCACATTTATACATATTATTTAGACATACAATAGTTACTCAGTGTGTTAATTAATGCTTTATTTACACATATTCTTACTGTAATTCATGATTAATTCAGGTAGGTATAAAACATTTAGCTGTCAGTTATCTATTTTTGTGAGCTCATCTAAAGTGAAGACTATTTATGCCTCATAAAACTTTTACAAAGCAGATTTAAAGTGATACAGAACATAGAAATATTTATTTCAAGATGCAAAAAACAAAACTGTACAATTGTACACTTATTAAAAGCTGAAAAATAAACCTCTGCAATGTCATAGAAAATTAAAAATTCCTGTACACCTTCAGAAAACATAATTTAGCAGTAACATGAACCTAAAGCCCCGCTCACACTACAGGATTTTTAGCCCGAGTTTGCCCCGATTTTCACCTCCCAAGAATCGGAGCAAAAATCTTGTCAAGCACCTCGATCGGCCCCGATGTTCGGCGCAGATTATCTGATAATGTGAGGCGTTCAAAGATCGAATCTTGCACCTCCCGATCTGCTAGCACACCGATCGGGGCTGCCCCCATTTATATCAAACATGTTTGATATTTAAGATTTAAAATCGGGATGATGACGGCTTTGTGCTTAAATCAGTATAGGCTACTTTCACAACAGCCAATGCGCGACAGCAAGACAGCTGCTGTACAGTCCGCTGGATAGTGGAGATGGAGGAAACTGCTTCTTCAGTTTTTGTAGTAACACTGTCTGTCTGTATAATGTGTCGAAAACGTACCACAAATGTAAGGAGAAAGAGGAGCTCTGCTGAGGTGAAATCGTATCAGTTTTGAATAGGGCTGTGACGGTGGCAGATTTTTACCAAGTGGCGCGGTGTTTTAGAAATATATATAATTATAACGTGTGCTAAAATACATATGTATATAATTTTGGAACACAAAATAAATTAGGCTCAAACATTATTAACAAAAGTGCGTGTTTATTTTAGCACTTCAGTCAGTGAACAAGCAGCCAAAAAATGCAAAAATAAATCTAAGAAAAATAGATTTATTTAAATAAGAAAGTAGCCTAAATAACAATGTTAAATAGGCTATTAAACAAACATTCGTTGCAAAAACGTCTCATCAGAACTACTGGCCCGTGTCCGACTGTAACCTGTCTTTTTTCTCTTTCTCTTCCCCATTACACAGCTGCTGTTTTTAATGGCAAAGTGATTACATTTATTTTCGTTTCTTTCATTTATGAAGTTAATTTAGAGATATTTTTGGAACACTTTCTGTTTGTTAAATTCAAGTTTTTTTTTTTTTTTAAAGTAACGACCAATTGCGACCAATGGCAGACAGATCAATTTAGCCTTCTCAAGTCATCACGATTTAAATTAAAATCCATAGATATAAAAAAAAACGTATCAAAAGCATATCACAATATTAGTTTAATCGTTCAACCTAAATAAATGTGTGCTATTAGGCGCATATCCAATCGTTTGCGCAGAATGAAAGCTGGAGCTGGCTTTGCCGGACATGGCGCTGGTGCAATGTGAAACTTCATTTTTGCTCATAAAGGTATAAGTAATATATCATCCGGAATTGTAAAGGGTCTACCTTAGTTTGTGTGTATTCACAGCATTAACAAAACGTGCAACAAGATACGCTTTCTGATGTCAGGTGTTAAACAGGAGGCTTCACAATAATTAACTTTTGCTGGAGTTTTGTTGCAGCTTAGCCTATTGCGTGCATTTGAACGTGGAACTCTTCCAGCTGGTCGCTGCTGATGGCAGGACACTAAACACCGCCTTGGCAGAAATGACGATCGGCGGAGAGAGATCATGAGAGGTGCTTCCTCCGGCATGATAATCCTAATAATATGTATAAACATGGTTGTATTTCCTAAGCATTTTATGTTATGTTTTTTTCAAACCCTTGAATTAAAGCTTAAAGTCTGCACTTCAATTTCACCTTGATTGTTTCATTTTAATTCTATTCTGTTGGCTTAAAAAAGCCGAATTTATGGAAAAAGTGTCAGTGTCCAAATATATATGGACCAGACTGTATGTCATATTGTCACACGGTCACCTGTCTCACCAGCCACTCACCCATTCCTAGTCAACAGTCTACCATAGAATACTACATTTCCCAGCATTCCTTCTGTTACACACCTACACACTTACCTGCATGAATCCACTTACCTGCAGCACATAAAATGCACACTCACCCCTTACACTATGGCTGGTCTTGAGGTCCTACACTGGAGTTTACCTGTCTCTTCTCATCTGCCTGGATCTATTTGTTGTGCCGGAAGGAAAAGGATTATTGAACAGATAAGACTGAACTTCTACCAACCATGCTTCCTGTTTAGTTGCACTGCTTTATTGATCTCTTTCGTTGGAAGCTTCTGAGTTTGTTGAACAAACTGCATTGTTATTGAAACTTACCTCACCTTGTATCTCCAGTTTATGACACATATGTCATGTGTTGTTGTTTCTGTAAGGTTTTATTTTACAAATTTTTAAAGGCCTGCCAAGGACGAGTGTCAGGATTCGTCTCATAAAAGCAAGAAGCATGGTTTGCAAAAATTCAGTTCCCTTCCGGAGGGAACTCTACGCTGCGTCCTTGTCGGACACTTTGGGAACTGCCTCCAGTGTGACCGGTTCTGAAGCGAGTTATAGAACAACGACAGTGAACTTGACATTGGCCGGCGCCAGCCCATGACGTCATTAACAAGGCGCCTAACAGTATAAAACGGGCGCCTGTGAATACATCAACCATCTTTTTGTCTTCAGACTCCTTGTTCTAAGCGTGAGTAGAATGACGATGCCTAGAGTGAAAACATTTCAGGAAGTGTGCGGAGATCCGTGTCAGAGAAATCTGACACCTGATGACGCACACGTCCTGTGTGTTATGCGTTTGGGTGGTGAGCACGCGTGCTCTGTTTTTGAGAGAACAGAGTGCGTTCATTGTGAGAGTTTCTCTATAGAAACTCTGCTCTCGTTTGTCCCTTTTTCTTGAGGGAATTGGGACATTCATCTGCCCACGCAGCTCATGAGATCACGTCGGTTACAGTTTGCTGACGAGTTTGAGAGACGTGTTAATCTCTCACGCTCGCCAGCCACTGACGAGGGCGAGCTGCGGGAGGAGGATGTTTTGTTCTTTTACATCCGCTGATCCGGCAGCAAGTGCTCTATTGCAGTGTTTCTCAACTCCAGTCCTCGGGACCCACTGCTCTGCACATTTTGTATGTTTCTGAGTCTGACACACTCAGTTCAGTTCATGAATCTTTCTACTAATGAGCTGATAATCAAAATCAGGTGCCTTAAATGAGGAAGACATACAAAATGTGCAGAGCAGTGGGTCCCGAGGACTGGAGTTGAGAAACACTGCTCTATTGGCTTTAAGCCAGGGTGCATGGCAAGCCGTTTTAACATTTAAAACTTTTGTTTAGACTATCCTTATGTATATTTAAAGATAGGAAAGCGGAGCTCTCACACCCTGCCTGCCCTGCGTATATGAGCTTTGTCTGTTATGAACTGCACGACTGTCCGTTTAGATCTGCAGCGTATTGCGCGCAGGGGGAGGTTGCTCATAGCAGATTATATGAGCGATTTCTCCCTGACCATATCAAACCAGCCCTCAGTGAGCATCCCATTCCTTCCTGATCTATATAGATCGGGAAGGCATGGGATAAACCATATTCAGCCCGAATTTACCGACATCGGCATGTTAGTTATGCTGATGTCGAGTGGGTGTGTGAGCGTGGATGTGGTCGATGCCCCATGTTGGGGAGATGCTTACTGTCTCTGCTGAAGGATTTAGACCGGGGTTCTTTTAAGAAAGCTCTGAGGAGGTAGCTGAGCTGTGTCGCACCACAGATCTAAGGCGGGCATCGGGGAGAAAGAGAAGTGCTTTCTCCTCGATGTGCTAGTTTCGCCTTCCGAATTTTTGGCACATCCGTTGAGGCGGTGGTCGTCAAATTCAGGGAGGCGGAGGCACGCTCAGTGGTTTTTAGATCTCTTAGATCTGTTATACCTCGCCGGTCTTTATCCCCACCGAAACGCAGGGGGAAGCCTGGCCCTTCCTGGTCTGCGGGCCAGAGGCAGGGCCAGGCGACTAGTGTGGCCCCTCGAGGCCCTCCTCCTGGAGGAGTAGGTCTCAGAGGAGACGTGATGTGCGGAGACCTGGAGCGGGGATCTAAGGTCTCCTCTCCCTTCTTCCCTCACGGTTGTTTGGCCGCCTGCCTTTTTCCCCTCGTAAGATGTTGAGGTTGATAAACTCAATCTGATGGCCCAGTACATGAACTGACATATATGTATGGGGTGTATATATGTATATGTATGTATATTATTTGTCTACCAGCTCCTCTTAGGTTAGACTTTAGATGGGCTCTTTACTGAGCCTTCACTGTCCCTAGCGTTGAGTGTAGTTTGGTCTCCCCTCGTCTGAGAGACGTTTCTGAGACCTCCACTCTTAGTAACTCCCTACAAGGGGTTAAGCGTTGTCAGGCTTCCTCTCACTCTGAGAGTTATCCTCTGAAGCCTCCGCTATTTTAGAGCTCAGCCTAGACATCATTATACGTACGTATACTTATGTTAAAGAGCAACCCGGGGTTGAGTGTTGTAGACTTCCTCTTGTCTTGAGTCGATATTGAAGCTGCGCTCCCCAGGGCTTTGCTTCTAGTAAGGAAATTTAGGCCCCACTATGAGTATTTGCTACTTCTAGCATAATGTAATCAAGCCTCCTCTCTCTGAGAGTTGTTCTGCTGTAACCTTCACCTTACTTAAGGTTCACTTTTAGGCCAATTTCTCATAGTTCCATCTTGAGCAGTTCTTAGTAGCTTGTAGGAGCCTCGCTAATTACTTTAAGCGTAAGAATGAGTGTAATCAGGTCTTCCCTTGGTTAGAGAACCCTGTGTTAGACCTCCACTCATCAGAGTCTATTAAGAACTCTCTGTATACGCTAGAAGCTCTGCTCAGATGGTATCCTTAGTATGCAGGCTTTCTTTTGAGTCTCGCTAACTACCCTGGGGCTTAGTGTAGTTAGGTCTCCCCTGATTGTAGTGAGTGTGCTGTTAAGACCACGGTAGAGCGATGTCAGGCCTCTTCAAGTTGAGATTCACGCTGCTGAAGCCTCCGCTCTCTGAAACTCCACTAAGGCGGTTTATTTTTGCTGAGCATAATTAACTGCCTCTAGGTGTGAGTGTAGTCAGGTCCCTTACCTTTGTGTACACATACATGTGAGACCTCCACTCTTAGAAGTTTCCCCTTTCAGAGTGAGAGCTCTCCAACTAGGATTGAGTGTCGCCAGGCTTCCTCTCAGAGGATCTTTTCTGCTAAAAGCCTCTGTTCTTCGAACTCCGCTCAGTATGAAGGCCTGTTTTGAGCCTCATTACTTCTTAGCATTGAATGTAGTTAGGTCTCCTCTCATTTGAGAGTCGTGTTGTAAGACCTCCACTCATGAGAGTTCTTTTCCGGAGACAGAGTGTCGGAAGCCTCCACTCTCCATAGCGCCGCTTTTAGACCCATTCTCACAATGTAAAAGCTGGTAGGCCCCTATTTAGGCCTCACTAACTATTCTTGGTATTGTGCTAAAGCCCCTCTGCCAAGGCAGAGTGTTGTTAGGTTTTTTCTCTCTTTAGAGATTCATTTCATAAAGCCTCCACTCTACTGAGTCCTTCAGGTAGACTCCTATGTGAGTTCGGTACTTCCTAAGCGTTGAGTGTAGCCAGGTCTCCCCTCAACTGAGGGTCATCATGTTGAGACCTCCACTCTTAGAGCTTTTTCATTTGGATCGAGCGTCGCCAGGCTCCCTCTCTTGAGCATTTCTGTTGAAGCCTCTGCTCTCCAGAAATTCAGGCCTCTTGTGAGCTTCTGCTACCATTCAAAACATATGTTCCCATGCTGTGCTTGGGCACCTTTTCAAACCCACATGAGTGGTAAGTGCACACGCAAGTCTTTGAGCACTTCTTGAAATCCACGCAAGTGGTAAAGTTCCCTCCTGAGTGTCGGGTTTTTCTGAAAAACCTTCACGGTATGGGTTACGCAGTTCCTCCGTTCCCATTTTTGAGTTGGTTCTAATGTCTGGTAGCATGGTTTAGCATGGTGTATCAGGTCTCCTCTCGGTCGAGAGTCATTTTTGAGACCGTCACTTCAGAAGAAGCTCACTTACATAGGCCCATTCTCACAGTCATATCAGCCGGAGGCTCCTTGGAGCCTCGCTGGCTGGGTGTTGTTAGGCTTTTTTTCTCTCTTTAGAGATTCAGTTTTGAAGCCTCCACTCTACAGAGCTCTGCTTCCAGCATGTGAGCTCTGCTGTGAGTCTTGTTACCTCCAAGCGTTGAGTGTAGCTAGGTCTCCCCTCACCTAGAGGGCTGTCACATTGAGACCTCCACTCCTGAGAGCTCTCCAAGAGCTCCGCTTCCCAGCTTACTACCGCCTAAGATAGTAACATGGTGATCCCTCACTATGCTCTGGGCACCTCTTCAAATCCACATTAGTGGTGAGCACTCATGCAAAGTCTTTGAGCACTCCTTCAAATCCACATGAGTGGTAAGTGCACATGCAAGTCTTTGAGCACTTCTTGAAATCCACACAAGTGGTAAAGTTCCCTCCTGAGTGTCGGGTTCTTTCTGAAAAACCTTCACGGTATGGGTTACGCGGTTCCTTCGTTCCCATTTTTGGGTTGTTCTAAAAACCTCTGTTTTTTTTCCAACCCCAATCCAGGTAACACTGTTACTAGGGTTGAGTGTCCCTAGGCTCCCTCTCGTTTTGAGAGTCTTCTTGTGGAAGCCTCCACTCTCCAGAAACTCCACGCAGGTAGTTCTGTTGTTTAGGCTATTGAGCCTCACTGATTACCTCCAGTGTTGAGTGTAGCTAGGTCATGAGACCTCCACTCCTAGAGTTGTTTTCTGCAAGTACAGAGTGTTGCCAGGCTGCCTCTCGTTTATGAGTCATTTGCTGAAGCCTCCACTCTTCAGAGCTCCGCTCAGTATGAAAGCTTAGTTTTAAGCTTCATCTAGCGTTGAGTGTAGTTAGGTCTTCTCTCGCTTAGAGGGCCTCCACTCTTGAGAGTTCCGTGCTTGAGTAGCCGAGCTAGCTCTGACGTGACGAAGCTCTGAGCTGACCTGTGAGGTTGAGCTCAGGCTCTGGCCCAAGCGATTTTTTCGCTGGAAGCAGGGGTGATGTTCCTTCTTGACTCCTCAATCAGTCAGTTGATCACTTATCCCTCAGCATGGCGGCGTTGGTATAGACGTTCCCAAAGTGTCTGACAAGGACGCAGCGTAGAGTTTCCTCCGGAAGGGAACGTCTAAGTTTACGTATGTAACCCTGGTTCCCCGAGGACAGGGCCATGCTTCGGGCCCGCTTACATCTCCGTCAGACAAAAAGATGGTTGATGTATTCACAGGCGCCCATTTTATACTGTTAGGCGCCTTGTTAATGGCACAATGTCAATGTCAAGTTCATTGTCGTTTTTTTTCTATAACTCGCTTCAGAACCGGTCACGCTGGAGGCAGTTCCCAAAGTGTCCGACAAGGACGCAGCGTCTCGTTCCCTGTCCTCAGGGAACCAGGGCTACATACGTAACCTTAGACGTTCTTTATTGGTTTTTCGTTTTTTTTTTAAATGTACCAACATCAGATGTTCCACTATACTAATATTCTACACAAATCTGGTAAAACAAGCTTTTTGACTACTGATGATATTGTGTGTGTGCGTGCCTGAGTGTGTATTTAAATCCATGGAAAGAAGCCGCAAACACTATAAATATCACTTATGGTTTACTTGTTTCACTTGTTGATCAGAATCTGTTTTCAGGAATTACAGAAAATCTGTTTACATCTCTGTGACCATCATTATGTATGTTTTGACTATACTGTGTTGTAAATAAAATACAAATAATCAAAAACTCCATCATTTGAATCTTCTCACATTATTTCTTTCCTGACAGTCACCGTCTCATTGATGGGTCATAAGGGGAGGGCCCTTTGTCTTTCAGGTGTGAAAATCACTATAAATTCATGGGCATTGTCACTCTCTTGCATACAGCCTTTCTAACACAAAACATGTCTGACAAAAGTTAAATCAGTATATTGTTTTCTGTAAATGAGCAAGCAGAAGAAATTGCTTCAATCTTCTAAAATAAAAGGGACTACGTTTTAGCTACATTTAAGATATTCTCCAACATTTAAATGTATTACATCTTACACAAGCAAACCGGTTTCTTTTCTCTTCAGGTGAGGGTCCGTGAGGGATCCTGTGGTCAAAATGGGGTGAAAAATGGTAGTACTTCTTTAATGGGGATGTCTGATGAAGAGCAAAGGAAATCATATGCAGAAGTCCAGAAGCTGCGGGACATGTTGACCCACCGTGATAATGAGATCAGTATCCTTTACCAAATTATGAATATTTTAAAATGCTTTTTAAATGAATGCCAATTAGTTGGTTCAAATGAAAATAATTTAACCACTTAAACTTTTTTTCCTGTCAAACTATTTGAATGAGGGTGCTTTCATTCAGAGACATTGTTGATCAGAGGATGGCAATCCAATATGTCTGGACCACATATGTTTCATTGCGTCCAGAGGGACAGGGACTTATCATGTGCCCAAAACAGAACCTGCTGTGCTAGCCTGTTTAGGCGGTACAAATGCAGTCTGCCTTGACAATTTGTGTAGGAGACTGCCACAATGTTGTCCACCTGCACTAGGACATGGTGGCCCCTAATTGCTGGAGGAAGTTTTTTAGCACCTCAAATACAGCCATGATTTCAAGGCAATTAATGTGCCATTTGATGACCCCTCCAGATCCCTTGAGCTAGACGGCCATCTAAGACCGCACCACATCCTGTGACGGAAGCATCTGTCATTAGTATCTTGTGATGGCAACACATGCCTAGAGTGGGACCCCGGGATCTCTCTCTGGGGACTGGCCCTTGCATGAAATCCCCTGGCTCTGAGCCACAACTGTAACAATCACATATGCAGGAGGCCTGAAGGTATCATCATGGATACAGCTGCCATTAGACCTAGAACCTTCTGAAAGTAATGGACACTAACTTTCTGGCCTGATAGTCTAATGTTCTTCAGGGTGTTTAGAATGGATTTGACGTTTAGGAGACAGCTGTGCCCGCACTGTGTTCAAATTCTATACAACCCCTAAATATGTTGTCCTTCCTAATGGAGAGAGAATGCTTTTCTTGGTATCGAAACCCAGAGACCTGAGATGAGCAAGAATTACATTCTGATGTCAAAGCGCAAGCTCTTGATTCTGGGCCAAAATCAGCCATTTGTCTGTGTAATTTAAAATTTTGATTGTCAGCATTTTGAACTTGCATGTTCTAAGGTAGCAGGTCAATCTACAAAGTTCCAAAATTGGATGCAATCACACATCTTTTTTGGGAACCAGCTTAATTCTCTGTCTTGGATGGGAACATGGAGAGGGGGGCTTATGCTCAAGTCCTTCAGCAGATCAGCTTGGTATGCCTGCGGAACTGCCATGGTGTGCAGGGCAGCACGAGCCGAGATGCTGCCTGGAAATGTTTTCCCCACAGGTCTTCGAGATGCAACCATTATTATTGTCATAAAATGTCACATCAGTGTCATAAAATCCTTAATTTAAGTTTCTCAGGTATATTAGTGAACATGCTCAAGAAAGAAAAGACGAAAGTTCAAGATGTCACTTTCCAGCTGGCCCAGTTACAGAATCAAAACCCATCAACCTACAATTCATCCTGGTCACCCACAACTATACAGGTGGAAGAGAGTGCAAAATATGGCCCATCTAATGATTACACGCATGCTCAGCATTTGATGACCAGAAAAAGAGGCAAGTGATCAAGTGAACATATTATGCATGTTTTTGATTGCCTAACCACTCAGATAAGTCAAGATTATTTATACAGCGCTTTTTACAATACAAGTTGTGTCAAAGTAACCTTACAGTATTAAAATAAGACAATAAAGTGTCAATAATAATGCAAAAGTTCCATGTTGCATCAAAGTCAAATTGGAGAGGACTCATCTGGTTCCTTGTGCCAGCGGCCGTTTAGGGTAGGAGTTTTTTCCTGATGATCTGTCTCTGGGGCTCATCTAGTTGACACGGTATCCGCTGACATTCGGATGTAGGTGTTGATCCACCATCTGCTCTTGGTATGGACTGGACCCGGGGGACTGCAGTGACCATCTGATCTGGATACAGACTGGTGGCTATGGTGACCTCGGAATAAGAAAGAAACAGACTAATATTAATGTAGATGCAAAAGTTCCATGTTGCCACAAAGTCAGATTGGAGAGGACTCATCTGGTTTTCGTGGTCTTGCGTCGATGGCCGTCTAGGTGACGAGGTCTTCACTGATGATCTGTCTCTGGGCTCATCTAGTTGACATAGACTCTGCTGACTTTCAGGGCTGTAGAGGTTATCTCTGGGTGCTGATGGGTACGGACTGGATCCGGGGGACTGCAGTGACCGTCTGATCTGGATACATGATCTGGTTGCTATGGTGACCTCGGAACAAGAAGGAAATATACTAATATTAGCGTAGATGCCATTCTTCTTCTGATGCAACGAGTACATCAGGTGTTATGGGAAAGTGTTTCTGGTTCTGGTTGGCCTAATTAATTAATTAATTAATAGCCTAACAATCCTTTAATGTATTTGGATTATAGAAATGTAGTGTAGAAGTGTAGGCCAGGTTAAAGAGATGGGTCTTTAATCTAGATTTAAACTGACAGAGTGTGTCTGCCTCCCGAACAGTGTTAAGTAGATTGGTCCACAGTTTGGGCGCTAAATATGAAAATGATCTGCTGCCCGCAGTTGATTTTGATATTCTAGGTATTATCAAATTGCCAGAGTTTTGAGAACACCCATTTTTAATGAGAGGCTTAATAACAGTCAGTTTAAAGGTTTTGGGGACATATCCTAATGATAGTGACGAATTAATAATATTCAGAAGAGGATCTATGACTTCTGGAAGCACCTCTTTTAGTGGCTTAGATGGAATTGGGCTCTATGTTGTCGGTTTAGATGATTTAACAAGTTTATACAACTCTTCCTCTCCTATAGTAGAAAATGCATAAAATTGTTCCTCAGAAGATCTATAGCGTATCATTAATACTTGTTTCTCTGGATAACGTTATATGGAACGTTATATTAAAGCCTGTTTTCTGAGAAACACTGAAAATATTTCTATAAATTGTAGAAACACCTCCCTCCTTACCTTTTACAAGCGGCTCATATTTGTAACAGTAGTTTTGGGGGGTATCCTCTTTTAAAATAATGTAATCATTTGGTTTTAGTCAGGTTTCTGTCAAACAGAGCACATCTAGGTTATGATCAGGGATCATATAATTTACAAAAAGTGCTTTCGTAGAAAGTGACGTGATATTGTCACACCCCCGGACTTTCTTGTTGGTTTTTCCCATTTTCCCCTGCAGTTCTGAGTGTTTTTGGTTTCTCCCTTATTGTCTGCACCTGTGTTTGTAATTAGTCTGTCTATTTAAGGTGTGTGTGTTTTCCCAGTACTCTTGTCGGTCTTTAATGTTATATGGATGTTTTCCCCTGGTGTTCCTGTGTCTGCCTGTATTCCGTTGGATTTATTAAATATACATCTTTTATTTACGTCGTTGTTCGTGTGTTCCTGCCTGCATCGTGACAGAAAGACCGACCAATACAGTTTATTTTCTTGGCGTGTTCACCTTTTGTTTTGTTTCCCGTTCGTTTTTCCCAGTCTTTTTGTTTCCGTAGTGTTTTCCCCATGGAGTCCTTCCTCCGTCCAGAATTCATCCTCCTCCGGCTGAAGCAGGGGGATTTACCGCTCGAGGGTTACACTTTGATGTTCCAGCTCGTAGCTCATACCACCAGCTACTCGGACGACGCGCTCTGTATGTTCTATGATGCAAGCCTCAACGCATCATGCAGAGCGCCGTCGTCCGAGGACGGCCCTCGAGCGGACTTCGCCGCATTTGTGGAGTGGACACTGGCGAGAAACAAACCCTCGTTTCCCACCCGTTTCCAGGAGAACCTCGTCAGTGCCACTCCAGACCCAGAGCCCAGCCAGCCACCCCGACCTGCGGATTATGAGCCCATCGTAGATGGGAAGCCCGAGCCCGGAGCGACAGAGTTATGGGGCGCCGATGGGGTCAAAACTTCCGACCAGGTGCGAGAGCCGGCTACTACATCAGCGACGGTGGAGTGCTTCATGGAGCAAGAGAGGGCTGTAGAGAGCCCCGTCCACTGCACCGCCACTGGGGGTGAGCAAGAGCACAACTCTGGGGACTTAATTGACTGTTTCAAGGAAATACCCATCTGCCTGGATTTCCCACCCACCCTCCCTCTTCTGCCTAAGCCTGAATCTCCGCTGGTTCCGCCCAGCCATCCAGAGTCACCGCTGGTTCCGCCCAGCCTTCATGAATCCCCGCTGTCATCTGTCAGTCCCCTTGCTCACCCTCAGCCCACCATCTGTGCGGTGGGTTCGCCGCGGGTCTGCCAGTCTCCATCGGTGTCATGGCTGGAGGATCCCTCACCACCGCCTCCAGCCTCAGAGTCCTGGACTCCGCCTCGGCCCTACGACCCTGCGGCTCCACCCCGGCTCTCTGCTCCCTTGTCTCCGCTGTCGCCCGTCGGTCCACCAGCTCCACCGGGCTCCATCGTCCCTCCGGCTCCGCCCTGGTCAGTCGTCGCCCCACCTTTGCCTCTGGACTATACTCCTCCGGCTGTGCCTCGTCGCTCCGTCCCACCAGCTCGTTGGACCTCCTCCCTCCCGCGAGCACAGCCTCGGCCCTCTGTCGCTCCGGCTCCGCCGCGGACCTCCGGATCTCCATCTCCGCCTTGGTCGCCAGAGCCTTGGGTTCCGCCTTGGCCCTCCGGATCCGCGGTGTCACCCAAGATTTTCGGCTTTCCGTCTCTGCATCGGGCTCTCCCACCACCTGCTCCGCCTCCGTCGGTCGGCCCCATGGAGTCGTCAGCCTCTCCTCCACCATGGCTCCTCCCTCCATCGGCTCCACCTTGGAACTCCATCATGGCTGAGTTCTGGGTCCCACCTGGCTCCTCCTGCTCCAGCCCCTACCTGTCACCTCCTTGGCTCCTCCCTCCGTCACCACCCTGGACTCCATCTTGTGTCCTCCTCCCGGGAGTCCGTCCTCCACCTAAGCCCCCTCCTAAGACTTTGTACTGTTTCCTTTTGTCTGTTTGTCGGCACGAGGACGTGCCTTCCGGGAGGGGGAGGTAATGTCACACCCCCGGACTTTCTTGTTGGTTTTTCCCATTTTCCCCTGCAGTTCTGAGTGTTTTTGGTTTCTCCCTTATTGTCTGCACCTGTGTTTGTAATTAGTCTGTCTATTTAAGGTGTGTGTGTTTTCCCAGTACTCTTGTCGGTCTTTAATGTTATATGGATGTTTTCCCCTGGTGTTCCTGTGTCTGCCTGTATTCCGTTGGATTTATTAAATATACGTCTTTTATTTACGTCGTTGTTCGTGTGTTCCTGCCTGCATCGTGACAGATATTTAATAAGCCAAGCTTTATCATTTGTTTCTCTGTATTATATACATTTTTTTTTATTTGTTGAACATCAATTAAATTGTTACTCTTAAATTGCTTTGGACGTTTATTGTATTTTCTAGCTCGGGGAACAGACACAGTCTCTATGGTGTGACATCTAGATGAAAGGGTCTCTATGTGCTGAGAATTAGCTGATTTCTGTGACGTGAGGCAGCTAGCAGACGGTCGGTTTAGCCAGCCTGTCTGCTTCCTGACCTGGGCCCCAGTTAGTAAAGTGCAAATTCTAAGATTATGTGCCATATTTCTAGATAGGAGAGAAGCTCCACATCTGGAGGGATGAAGACCATCTCTTTTCAACAGGTCAGGTCTGCCCCTAAATCAAGTGAAGCAGCTAGAAAAGGAATGCCCAATTTCTTTTGGCTGCTCTCACATTAACCTCTTTATTCATGGTTTGCATTTAAATGCATGGTTTGCTGTCAAACATATTAGAAAAGGCAATAACCTCACAACTATGAGAGAGAGAAATTGTATCTACAAGGATTTCTGGTCAGGATTTAGACCATATCATAGTACTAATGAGAGACTGCTCTCATTAGAGTTACAAATTACTTTCTCTTATCATCCAATCATGGTTGTATCACTTGTATTAGTGTTACTGCGTCATAGTGCTGCATTTGAAAATATCAACTACAATATTCTTTTGAATAGGCTCAAAAATTACATTGACAATAGTGTAGGGGTGCCCAAACTTGGTCCTGGAGGGCCAATGTCCCACAGATTTTAGCTCCAACTTGTCTCAACACACATGCATGGAAGTTTCTAGCATGCCTAGTAAGAGCTTGATTAGCTGGTTCAGGTGTGCTTAATTTGGATTAGAGCTAAACTCTGCAGGTCACCGCCCCTCCAGGACTGAGTTTGGGCATCCCTGGATTAGTGGAATCGCATTGGCATGGTTTAAATTGTACTTATTTGGTTGTCATCAGTTTCTAGCAGTAAATAAAGAGATATCATATTGATTACTAGTTCAGTATGGAATACCACAAGGCTCAATACTAGGATCATTGCTTTTTACTCTGTACATGCTACCCTTAAAAGATATTATCAGGAAACATGGTGTTATTTTTTACTGTTTTGCTGATGATACTCAGCTCTCTTGATGGTCGAGTTTGCTTGTTATACCATGGCGTCAGACTGCTATCCTTAATCTCCTTAAAGTGCAAAAGAGCAGCTTTGTCTAAAGTGTTACAAGAGAGAAAATCCATACTTTCTGCTGCAACATCAGGCTCATATAAACTAGCTGGTATGCCAAAGGGTTGAGACAATTCAAGATGATTTCTCAGTTAAAGTTTGATGATCGGGTATGAAATCCTATGGCCACAACAGATGCATGTGCACTGTAATTACAACATTGATATATTTATGACAATGTATTGCACTTAAACTGTATGGGGCTCCAAAGTCACAAAAATACACAAAATTACATACAGCTACTTTAAAGCATATGAATTAGTCCCAAGAGTGTCCAGTCAAAAGTTTTTGACTTTGTCGAAAAAAGTACATAAAGTTCACTTGAGTGACAGAAAGCTTACTACCCTGTTAAGGCATTGGTGTAGTGCTTCTGAAATACTGATTTTCGCGTGAGGATCGGCGCCTCTCGTTTTATTGAGCGGCTCAATCCTTCTGGGCAGATCAGAGCAGAATGCTGTCACCTATGATTCTATATCGCTGACAGCTTCATATTTGAGTGTGCCTCTCGCCTGGGCCACAGCCACGCTGAGGCTGTGCTCACTGAGACAGACTCACTACAAGTGTTTATGCCTCGCTCTGCTTTGCTGAACGGGCTTTTCTCAGTGAGCATGGCCCCGCCCCTCTCCTCGTCCGCTATGAGCGGATCTGAGAGAATGTGCACAGCACTTTGATCTGCCAGTGTGTTTACACACAAAGATCATCAGTACTCCAAGGCAATATGTTTGTTGTGAATACTGGGCCCGTTCATGCGCCCACACAACTATATGCTTTGATAGCGGACAAGTAAATTAATAATTGATGCTATTATGATGGCATACTCCTCCTTGGGCCTACAATGCCCCATAGGAGTAAGAGCCCACTTGACTAGAGGCGTTGCCTTGTCCTGGGCTTGGCCTAGCAGTGTGTCCATAGAAGAGATTTGTGCAGTGGCAGGCTTGGCCTAACCGTCCACATTTGCCATGTTCTATAATCTGGATGTCCTGGCCTTACAGGCCCGGGTCCTTTCTGCTTAGATGGACTCTCTTTGCACTCTTTACAAAGCCAGTGCTCTAGAGTTGCCTCCTTCCTGTACGCTCTTGGCCCTCAATCGAGTTCTGAGGCTGTACAAATTCTTTTGAACGATTACTTAGGCCGGGCTGAACTCTGTGAGTTTGGCCCTATTGCTACCTGCAGGGTTTCCTTCAAAATACTCGGTCCCTCTGAGCCCCTCTGGTGCTTAGGGCGGGTTAAGCATTAGTCATTCCTCTAGCATAGCACAGCGGGATTGTACTGGTTTCGCATAAGCGCTTTAGCAGATTCAGTATGAGTGAAGTATTGATAGGGAACATACTTGATTACTAACGTAACCTCGGTTCCCTGAGATATGGGAAAGAGTACTGCGTTGCTAGGCTTGCTATGTGCTATGTAGCCGCTTCTGTCAAAGTAACCTGAGGATCCTATGGCGAAATGCCTGCTTATATAGCCAGATGGCCCCACCCATTCTGACGGGCTGCATCGCCATAGGTTCGTGTAGCTCCGCTGGCGAGCCATTGGTTCGTTTTTAATTCACTGCACAAACCAATAGCCCGCATTATTGAAAAGCAGTGCTCGTTCCCGTATCTCAGGGAACCGAGGTTACATAAGTAACCGAGTGTGTTATGTTGCTTCTCTAAACAGTTTTTGCAGTGTCTATAAAAAATAAAAGTAGCTTTAAGCAAATAAGTATTGCATTTCCAATCTCATTCCAATACCATTACAAATTGTGCAATTGTGATTCATTACAATATCGTAACTTTGTCACTGAAACTATACATACAAAAAATAGAAACAAGATTATATAGACACTGCAAAACACTACATATTTTTAGTGTCTCTTTTATCTGACACTCTTGTTTCCAGTCTGGAGTCATTATTAAGGAGCTAATGAACTGGATCAGAGGCGTTTGATTAGGGAGTTAATAAAAAAAAGCAAAATAAGGGTTTTGAGTAAATGATAATAAATGTGAGCAAATCTCTCTTGTCACCATCTTTATATGTCGTCTCACATATGTCTAGAGTGAAGTTAAGCAAAGAGCAACTTTTTAAAATTAAATAATAATATCACAAGCACCTGTGAGACTTTAGTTAAACAGTTTATTTGTCAAGTAATTAGCATAAAGAATATTGTGTTGTAGGCTGCATATACCAATTACACACTGTATGTATGTGCAAACAAACAAAATCTGATTAGTGAGTTTAATACCGTTTTTGTGGGTTTCAGAGTTTGTAACAGAACCATTTGTAACCATTTTATTAAATGTAATGTTATATATGTTCACATGATCTTATTACATATAAGTTTAAATTATTTTATTAGAGCACAGTCTCTTAATTTTAAGTACTATAAACTTTTCTCTTTCAGTACTGGAATTATCTGTGGGTCAGCAGGAGGCATTTGAAGTCTTTCTGAGAGACCACGAAGACCGCTTATCAATTGAAAATAACAGAGCTGTGTTGCAACAAAGGTCAGTGTGTGATATACAGTGTTATCATTATTATTAATATTCATATTTAATGAGATGTTTAGTTGTCCAATTTGGGACACGTGGGTTTATGGATTTTGTCCCCCATCACTTTTTGAAAGCCTTTGAAAAAAAAAAAAATAACTATATGCTAAGGAAAATGTTTCTCCAATCTTCAGTTTCATTCAATTTCAAGTTTCTCCTGATTTTAAATCTGGGCATTTTAGGAGAGTATAATAATTCATATTTTAAACTGAGGAGTTAGCTTTGATTTCTAAAACTTACAGTATGTTTCTTTAATGAATTTTGAATTCTCCATTTCATGACCATTTCATTTACAAAATGCATTTGCATCCCAGAGGAAAGAAAAAGAAAAACAAGTCTTTTTTTCTGGCTTCATAGAGTTTGCACTTGACTAATTGGGGTTTAGGTCAGGAAGCAGACAGACTGGCTAAACCGACCGTCTGCTAGCCACCTCACGTCACAGAAATTAGTTAATTATCAGCACATAGAGACTCTTTCACCTAGATATAATACTATAGAGACTGTTTCTGTTCCCAGAACTAGTAAAAAAAAAAAAAAAAAAAAAAATGGCCAAAACAATTTAAGGGTAACAATTTAATGGATGTTCAACAAATAAAAAAACAAAAACAAATATAACATATAAACAAATGATAAAGCTTTACTTAATTAATATCAGATCCTAGAACCTAGATGTGCAGAATCCTGGCTAAAACCAGATGATTACATTACTTTAAAGGGCTCATATGATGTTGCTAAAAAAGCATTATTTTGTGTATTTGTTGTAATGCAATGTGTTTATGCAGTTTGAGTTTCAACAAACATATTATTTTTCACATAGTGTACATTATTGTTGCTGCTCTCTGCTCCACCTTCTGAAACGCTTTGATTTTTACAAAACTCATCGTTGATGGCAACCGAGGTGTTCTCTGATTGCCCAGCTATCCGATGCATTGTGATTGGCTGAATACCTTGTGTGACGGAAATGTTACACCCTTTACCATGCCATTTCTTGGTGCGACAAGACAGAAACAATAAAACCCATTATAAACAAGGCATTTGTTGCATCCAGTGGGGACATAACTACTGATTATAATAACTCATACTGTCTTTTTACACGGTGCGTCGCACCCCGTAAACATAACACCTTGTCTGCATTTGCGATCATAGAACGAGAATAGTCAGTATTCTTTAAATATGAAATTGTACTTACAGGCCGTCAGTTAGAAGCACAGACTGTCCTTGCAACATTAGAATTGACCCACTTTATAGCCTTAACCCTTTGTGTACCACTGGCATTGTAAGCTGCTCTCCCAGGTTCAAGAAACAGTCTTCCGTGAAATGTGCATCACCCATTCGAATATTTGCGTTGTACTGTTCCGGAGCAGTGTTATAAATATAACATAACCACTGATTTCTAGTTTTGTCCTCATTTGGAAGGCAAACAAAGTACTTTCCCTTTAGTAATGAAACACACAGCGTCTCCACAACATGGCGGCTGAAACACTACTATGTCCGTTAAAAGTTACGCCTTCTTTCTTTCCATATACATATGGGAAGTGTTATGCTAATCTACAATTTGTAGCAATATTTTCAGTATTTCTCAGAGGTCGGGTTTTAAGTATAATTGATTTGAAGTAATGGTGCTTCATATAACATTACTCATTGTCTAAATCATACTCTAGATTTAATACTGTCACATGGAATTGATGTAAATGGCATTGAAATTCTGCAGCAGAGTGATGATATCTTGGATCAATATATAGTCTTGTGTATACTCCATATAGGTACAACTGTAAACTTAACTCCTTGCTATGATAGAACCATAACTTTTACTACAAAAGACTGATTTGCAATTAATGATGGTTGAGACACTTAGTAAAGTTTGAGGAAAACATTCCAACAGCGTGTTATAACGAGCACACTCGTGTCCTAAAATGCCCGGAAAATGGAGCGCAGTTGGAGGAAAACAAAACTAGAGGTATTTTGTACTGCTGGCGGCAAAGTACCCTATCCTACAGAAAAGCCTGCTAGATCTGACTACTTTTCGTCTCTTTTAGGAGAAAACAAACACAACCCTAGGTATTTATTTAATACAGTAACTAAATTAACAAATATATATATATATATATATATATTAGGGCCGGGACTTTAACGCGTTAATTTAGATTAATTAATTACACAAAAATAACGCGTTAAATTTTTTTAACGCATTTTAATCGCAATAAGTTTTGCACCGCGGAACGTTTCTCACTGGGTGAGATTCGGCGGACCGATTATACTGGAGCACAAACTAGCGTTCAGAGTCAGACAAGCCAAAGAACTTATACCAAAGAAGCTGCGTCCGTCCTAAATAGTATTGAATGTCCCAAATCGTAGTATGTTTAAAAAGTATTCCAAAGATTCCCGGATGGTCTACTACTTAACGATCAATGCACACTCTTAACTGCTAATATTGCCCGCAACACACTGCGCCGTGAACGAGGATTCGATTAGAACTACAAACACGCATAAAAAGTGTTAAAAAACTACAAACATGGAGGATATACGCGACCAACGGACAGGTAGAGAAAGGGGTTTGAGTGATAAATAATCAGTGTGTAACCTGATAAAAACTTTTTTTTAAATGTTATCCACGTTATATTCCATGTGCAGCAACATTTATAATGATAGGTTTGGTCATTAACGTTTAAATGCATAATTAAGCAAACACAAGAGCAGAGTTCTCGGAATGAAAGACTCGTTAAAGAACGTGCCTCTTGCTACCCTATGCTTGCTACACTTAATGGCAATATTGCACTGGTCTGTTGGACTTGGTTGAACAAAAATAAACAATATTTTGTTGCTTAAGCTTATGTATTCAGTCATTATTCAATGGTATACTAAAAATCCATGTAAAAATCTTAATTCTCACTGTTCTCAGGTCAAATATTTACATGCGATTAAAATGCGATTAATTTCGATTAATTAATTACAAAGCCTCTAATTAATTAGATTAAATTTTTTAATCGAGTCCCGGCCCTAATATATATATATATATATATATATATATATATATATATAGTAGGGGTGGAGCCGAACCCGAATACGGTATTCGGAAAGTCACAAATAGCGTGTTTTTTACAAATACTTATTTCGAACAAATACTTAAAAAAATATTTGTATTCGGGAACAAGAAAAACTTTATATCAAAAAGCTGTGTTTCCTCATGAGACCGCAGTGCATGCCCGCATGAGTGAGTGAGTGACATTCAGGAGTCGGGGGGTGGGGGTAAAAGAGGTGACTGACACAGTCTGCCACACACAGTAACAGAGAAGACTCGGCTGAGCGAAAAAAGACTTCACTGTATCACTATTTTTGTTGTATAGATTTTTGTACCTTACCTGGGTTCCGGAGGCAGTTTATAACTTTCGGGAAGCGGAGTTTGATCGGGAGATTATTCCATTAGGGGCCGTTCACATGACGCGCAGTATGCGCGCTCATAATTGAAGCGTCGCCATCGCGACACGCTCGTTTTTTCCAGGCGCGTACGCGCCGCATCCAGATAAAAACATCTCAACTTCTCAGTATGCCGCGAGCGCACCGCGGGTCATGTGACAGGAACCAAGGAATCAGCTTCTTCCTTTCACGAAAAACATTAAAAGCTTAGCCAAGATGGAGAAACAGCCGATCATAACTGTTACAGGGATAACAGTTTTTTGTAGCAGGTCATGGTTGCTTAGCAACGGCAGACGCCAAGAGAGGGCAAGCTGCAGAGCGCTTTGGAAAGAAGGAGAAAACGGCGCGCCTAGCGTTTTCTAGTGTCACTCATTATTTTTATGCCTTTTTTGAATTTTACTCGAATACAAATACAAATACAAATACTTTTCCCCCCTCAACAAATACAAATACAGATACAAATACCGGCTGCTTGGCACACCCCTAATATATAGCATCAACAATCAATTACATTTCTCAACAGCACAACAGTAATGACTTTATGAACTACTTTACTTCCAAGATCGATACTATAATTGTAACCATGCAGCTGTCAGCCACAGTATCGCATCAGTGCGCTCTAGATCCCCTGAGGAACAGTTCCACTCATTCTCTATAGGAGAGGAAGATTTGTTGAACTTGTTAAATCATCTAAACCAAAAGGGAAATGTATATATATATTTACAATTAATTATCATTAATTACAATTATTTATATCAGCTGCCAGTAGTAACTGTAGCAGAATTAAATTGCCATCAACTAATCTGTTTGTCCTGCAAACATTCAGTGTAATTTCATATCAACTCTAAGAAAGGATATTTTCTTTGCCACAGAAAATAACTTCGCTACTGTATTGATGCATTACAGCATGTAGCTAGATTGGATTGTAAATGGGACATTATTCACAATTGGTGACAGAATCAGAAACTCATGTAATTTGTGCACAAAAGTTTTATCAAAGGGCACCCATTATGCAATATCCACTTTTAGAAGGTGTTTGGACATAAATGTGTGTTGGAATTGAGTGTATACAAGCATCTTATTATAATAAAAATACATCCATTTTTTTTGTTTTTTGTTTTTCTTAAAATTAAATCAGGCTCAAAAAACAAGCCCACCGCTATTGACTGACAGGCACACATTACCATGCCCTTAGCTCTCATTGTGTTGTGCCATGTCCGCCATTTTGTCTGAAAGCCATGTGCCATCAGGAACAAACTTGTCTATGCACAACTAGGATTTGGTTTTACAAATGTTTGTAAGAGTTTATTTATATATCTTTTTGTAAAGTTTATTATCATTTTTATATACCTATAAATAAAATAAAGTAATTACATCATGCAAGGTTTCATGGATTACTTGACGAATATAACAAAAACAGTAAGGTACAGAGTTTATCTTGTAGGTCTTTATCTTGTTTTATATACTGTAGGCTATATAAATTACAGGCATCAGGTAGCTGCTATTAATATGCTGAATGCACACTCGCATTTTACTTTCACTTTCAACATTTGCGATTGCATGTGCTTCGTGTAATGTTATACTATAGCGGCAGTACTTACCACACATTTTACAAGTTCAGATGCTTGTCACTGGTGCTCAGGATCTGCAAATCAATCGGCAACGTCCTCATCTCTCCTTACTTTGTTTATGTGGTAAGTGAAATTGTATGTACTGTAATGCAACAGTCTACTGCTAGCAAGAAGATAACCATGTCCCTTTAGTGCAGAGGTTGGGAACCTTTTTTCACCAAAGAGCCATTTTTTATTTTTTGGCAAATGCATTTAAAAAAAAAACAAAAAACAAAAAAAACTATATATTCTAATAAAAAAATAAAGGTTTTCAATAACAAAATCTTTATTTGTTCATGTACAACTCAAAAATAAACAAATATGAAGCATCACATGCTGAATGCATGAAAACATGCACATTTTAAAATTCTATTTAATATTTTCACAAATACAATTTAAAATAAAATAGTATTTTACTATAAAAATAGTATTTACTTATTTTGGCTTTTGCCCACAGGGTTTTATTTTACACACGGTCACTTAATGTGTTTTCTATGATCGGATATCTATCGATCATAAAAAGACCAGGCGTAAATCTGTTGCTTTCCTTGATGTGATCTCCTTTAAATTTAAATATGCGGGAATTAAAGATCGGATTTAAATCAGTTTTGCGACGACAATTGATCTGAGCAAACCAGACAGAGCAGAGTACATAGCTTTGAATAAAAGCAAATGTTTCTGTCCAACTTGCTGGTTGATGCTCCAGTCCTCTGAATGTTTTCTTTTCGCCATCACCACTTACAATTGTTGCAGTTGTTGCTTGAATCTGCGTGCTCAAGGTGTTGTGACACTTGAACACATCATCGCATATGCACATTGGTCGGAGCAACATAATAATTATTGTCAACAGACTCTGTTGACTTTCTTCCTAACTCGCTGTACAAAAAAGGAAATGTACTTTTATTTTCTGCAGGGAACTTTTTTCTAGTGACGGCAGTGGTGGAGGTAACGAATTACAACTACTCACGTTACTGTAATTAAGTACATTTTTTGGGTATTTGTACTTTCATGAGTACAATTTTAAGTCTGTAATTTTACTTGTACTTGAGTACAAATTAACCTGAGTAATTTACTTAATTACTTTTAAAATCTAAATTAGTTACAGAGTACTGCAATTTGAATTAATATTTCAACCACTGACCGGCATTTCGGTAGCCAATAAAAATATCTCTTCTTAACGGACCAATGAAAAGCCTGGTATAGTATTTGAACTGAAAAACAAGTTCTACCAGAGAGACTCTGAGGCGATAGAAATTTGAACATATTTATTTGAATGAATGAATAAGACAGAAGGGTTAAATGGTTTCTTTTGGCGTGGGCTCCATCCTTAATCCGTGACTGAGGTAGACTGCATTTCCTGCCTGAAGATGAAGGCAGGGGAGAGCCTTCCCCCACGTGGTATGGATGGTAGCCAACCTGGTGGTGGTGGGGAGGATGGAGGGGAACTTCGGGTACGACACCTAGGGG
The DNA here is from genome assembly GCF_049309525.1 of Garra rufa. Classification (NCBI taxonomy): domain Eukaryota; kingdom Metazoa; phylum Chordata; class Actinopteri; order Cypriniformes; family Cyprinidae; genus Garra; species Garra rufa. The sequence continues at coordinate 412,058 of NW_027394279.1, read as the reverse complement.
CAGCAGGATGGAAGAGTAAGTTTTGGACTTTTATTCAAGGCGTCAAGCTGCTATTGGTTGACGAGATAATCATGAATTAGAGTCATCCTGGTAGAACTTTACGCTAAAGCTTTCATTTCTACCAGAGAGACTCTGAGGCGATAGAAATTTGAACATATTTATTTGAATGAATGAATAAGACAGAAGGGTTAAATGGTTTCTTTTGGCGTGGGCTCCATCCTTAATCCGTGACTGAGGTAGACTGCATTTCCTGCCTGAAGATGAAGGCAGGGGAGAGCCTTCCCCCAAAGAAAAGAGCCCGAAGTACGAGTGATAATGGAAGGGTTAAGATTGCGTGAAAGGGGAAGCCTTGTGATTTAAATTAAGAAGCCACGGTTGGCTTCTAATAATAGCCTCGATAGGCTATGCAGGGATGTCTTTAAAGGGGAGGAAGGCAATCTGCGACGGGTTAAAAGCCACGATTGGCTTATTTTAAATATCTGATTCATTAACCCTCTGGGGCCTGAGGGTGTTTTGAGGCCCTGAAGAAGTTTGACATGCCCTGACATTTGTTGTTTTTTCAGTATCTTAAAAACATTTTAATGGCTAAAGTCTGATTACATTGTAATCAGCACATATTGGGCTACAATAATATGTAAGCAACATTAATGTACATGGTTGTGTTTTTGAGAAAACTACGTTTATGCGTGGTTAGTGAAAAACTAAAGTTTTGAAGTCACTGAAATAAGGCCATGAAGCACATATAGGACATTTCTTTACAAGACTTTTGATAATTGGATGTCGTAGGCTAGAATTTTATCAACCAAATGATGTGAAAATCATCTCGTTCACTCGTTCAGAAAAAACAATATATTGATGTAAATTTTCTAAAACATGTTTTGTGATCGCAAGGGATTATTCATAGGTGTGGCAATGGCCCATGAATATTTAGCAATTCACACCTGAAAGACAAAAGAGCCCTCCCTAATGGCCCCATCAATGACTGACTTGACTAGCAGAAGAAGAAACAATGTGAGAAGATTAAAAAAAAATCGTTTTTTAGATTATTTGTATTTTATTTACAACACAGTATAATCAAAACATACATAATGATGGTCAAAGACACAATATTGAGCTCCCTCATCTAACCACACAGATGTGCACAGACTTTGTGGCATTTCTGAAAACTTTTTCTGAATTCAGTTCAACAAATAAAACAAGTAAATCTTACCTGATATTAAAGTGTGTGCACTTTAAATATCTGTATTTGTACTGTATTTTTATCTGTATCATCTGAAGTTTGTACAGCGCTCTCAGAGGAAAACAGTTTGAAGAGACTCAAGGAAAGGACAGCAAGATTCATCTGTTGAGCAGGTTTCTGAGCACTAAAAACAACAAAAGCAAAACATCTGTGAGCCTATTCATATTAGGAGCATCTATAATAAATAAATACACACACATACACTACCAGGCAAAGGTTTGGACACACTTCCCTTTACAGGGGAATAACTGGTATATAGTATATAGTCATAGATTCTAGCATTTGTACTAATGTAAAAAAGGACATGTAATATCTGAGAAACTAATAATTATCGTTTAGCACTATATTACTAATAAACGTGATGTAAACATACATTCAGTGTAAGCACACATATTACTTTTACACCCTACTGTTATACAATAAAATAAATAAATAAATAAGTATGATTCTACAGTCATAAACATATCGTCATAAATGCATCTCACAGTCATAATCGCATAGTTTTTCTAGAACATTATAAATATCCTGGCATCGTGAGAGATGCAATGCAATCAAACGTACTTCATAATGTTTCATTTGATAAAGTCAGGAATTTTAGTTTGGAATAAGTCTAACTAGTAAAATGTGTACACGTTTTGTCAAAGTAAATAACAGCGAAAGCTAGTAGGAAAATGAAAGTAAGACTTACTCATGTAAATGTCTCCTCCTGCTGGGTTTGTGTTGCATCGCGTCCTTCTTGTGATCGTGGTAAATATAAGTCTTATTCCTCACAGCATATCTTCATTCAGAAACAAACTGTAACCAATATGAACTTGAAGTCATGTTGCTTTGTTTCGGTGATGTGGGAGTTTCCTCGCATACAGATACTCCGGTCCTTGCCGCGCTTGTAGCACATGGCTAATTTGCATATCTAAAGGATTTTCGCTAGTGGGCGCGGTCACATTAGAGATAATTAGTTGGAACTGGATGGACTAGACATCTCATTGGTTTCATATAGATTAATTTATCACAGATTATTTGTTTTTGATCAAACTTACTTTGTTTAAAAGCATAAATCTCAAGCTTTCAGTAGATATCACTTTTCTGTTTGTGTGCTGAGTATTCACCGAGTTTGAATGATTTAAGTGACGCATTTCTAAAAGCAGTTCGCGGAGACGGAGAAAACAGAAATCACCCTGTTTGTTTTCTTTATTCTAAATAAAAAAGCACAACTTTCTGCTGTTCTTGTGAGTGTGCACAAATAAAAGTACACACTCTACAGTTTCCAATGATGTATATCTCTAATTTGTATGACTAAAACCGACAGAGCATTTTTAGTGTCTTTTGCGCTGATCTAAAAAAAAATGAGCTCGTATCGCCGGCGATACAGCCGGCCTCAGGGAGTTAAACAATATTGATAATAATTAGTAATGATATAGTTGTTCTTAGTAAAAGTAATATGGGCACGATTGACTTTGCTAGCTGAAGCCACGATAGGCTCCCACGGTTAAGCCACGACTGGCCGTTCGAGCAAGTTCCGAACTTTTAAAGCCACGACTGGCCGTATAGCCTCGATTGGCTTGATGTGAGGGACCACGTTAGGTCTTGGGAAAATAAGCGTGCCACGATAGGCAATGAGTGTAAGCCGGGACGGGCGTCGAGCCTCGGTATTGAAGGCTTATCGTGGATAATAAAATAATCCAATGACATATTGTAAGAGTGTGTTATTGAAAATAAGAGCTAATAATAATTAAGACGATGGTAAAAGCCACGACTGACTTTCGGTAAATGCCACGACTGGCCGTTTAAGCCGCGCAGGCTTGAGGAAGGACCATGCTAGGTCGAATAAATTAGTAAAGATAAACATAAAGGAGCGGACGGCTTCGAGCCGTTATTGCCACTGGCGTTATATTGAAAGCTTATCGTGCATAATATAATAATCCAATGACATATTGTAAGAGTGAGTTATTGATAATAAAGCTAATAATAATTAAGACGATGGTAAAAGCCACGACTGACTTTCGGTAAATGCCACGACTGGCCGTTTAAGCCGCGCAGGCTTGAGGAAGGACCATGCTAGGTCGAATAAATTAGTAAAGATAAACATAAAGGAGCGAACGGCTTCGAGTCGTTATTGCCGCTGACGTTAGGTTGCTGATTATAGTGTAGGCTTAGTCTATGAGATTACGAACGTTAGTATGATAAAGAAAATGCAAAGACGTCATATTAGTTGTAGGCTATAACGACGACGATAAGTAAAAGCATGATTGACTTTTGGTAACTTTAACCACCATAAGTAACAAACAATTCGACGTAAAACCACCACCAGTAGCTAGCGAATTCAACGTACCTTTATGATGTGAGAGACTGCTGTGCATTCAGGACCTTATGAAATTCTGATCTGATATACGTTTCGTATGCCGAAGAAGACCATCTTCCGAGCTGTTTGATGGTAGACTCTGGAAGACTGGAACCCCTCGTTCAGCTGCCGTAGTGGCAGCGCCGATGCGGAAAGAGTGGCTAGTATAAATATCGGGTGAAGGACCGGCGGCTGTCGAGGTGGTTGACGAATGAATTCTAAACCACCGTTTAGTAATGGGTAACCCACTTAAGAGAAAGAAAAGAGGTGACATACCAGAAGTGCGCAGCCGTATTTTGAGAAAGTTGAGCATAGAAGCGAAAGGGCATAGAGAGTAGCCAAATTTATTTTGAAATTGTGACACCAGACCCGGGGAATCTGATTTTGAGAGTTTAATCAACAGTGAAAAGTTATTAGGTGAAAAGTGTAGGTCTTGAAATAAATCTTTTGTTGGATCGAAACAATTACTATCGGAAGTAAACTCACCAATGCGCGAGAAACCAAAGAATGCAGTTTAAAACGTAGCTTCGAGCAGAGCGTTGGAATAGTTGTCAAGTAAGCCGTTACGAAGTTTTGAGACTAAGGTCTGAAGTATACGGAGTGTGATAGGCTGACGTTTAGCTTTGAACACGGATTTTGACATACCCTGGAGAAGTAATCAAATGAAAGGGGACGAAAATAAGCTGGGGCAATTAGGGATATTATACCTTGCGTGGAATAGAACACCAGCCGGAATTTTACATATAGTTGAAATATTAAGTTGGCATGATTAAAACAGTACGTGAGGAAAGCACACACGGTCGAAATTAAAATGGGAAGTAACGGAATTTGATAGGTGAAGCAAAACATGATGAACCGGGACCAAGCCGAGTTGTATGCTTTGAGAGTTGACAGTGCTACGCCTTTGCGATGTACGATTTGGCAGAATTTAAAAGGTTGTTAAAATCCAAAGGCCTGTTTAATTCAAGAGAATTTGTTGCAGCGTGGGCACGGCGTCGGATCCTTGTTGGCCGTTGGGTAAAGTCGTCGGAATACCTGCAAACGAGAGCGAGAGAGAGCGTCAGCTTAGGCATTAAAACGACCTGGAATGTGTTCGGCTTTGATGATAAAATTGTGCGTCATGGATTGCCAAGTTAGACGTCTTAAAATAGACATGATAGCCGGGCAATGCTAACGACCTTTGTTAATGATGTGGACAGTGGCTTCGTTGTCGCAAAACAAGGTAATACGTTTCCGTAACCGGGCTGAGCCCCAGAGAACGCTAGCAACCGCGATAGGGTAGATTTCATAGAGAGCGGACAAGGTGGATTTTGAATGAAATAGACAAATCGTGAGGCCACTTTTCTGCGAACCACTGCCCTTGGAAGAATCCCCAAAAATCAATAGAAGTGGTTGCTTCGGTATATAGTTCGGAGCGTTGGATGATTCGGAAACGTCGTTATAGAAGGAAATGCCATTCCAGTTGTTTAGAGAGACCAAAACCTAAGGTCTGAAAAACAACCGTCATCTAGGAGAAGCGAGTCGCTTAAATTTGCAACTGAATGAGCCAAATGCAGCATGCGAGATATGAAAGAACGACCTTGTTGAATGATTCGCATTGCGAGTTGAGACTGCCGAGAAGAGAAAGCAAGTCACGTTTGGAAGTTAAGCGAGACATGAGGAACGATTCCATAACAGACCTGATTCGGACAAATTTTTTGGTGTGGAAGAGAAGCTTGCATCTTAATAGTATCCAGAATTATGCGAGAAATTCGAGACGTATGACGGGACCGATTGTTTTTTCTTCTGACGAAGGAACACCTAAGTCGCAAAAGACTTGTTAGAGTATCGAGCACGAAGCTTCAGAAGGAGGAAGGTCGATTAGCAGAAAATCATCAAGCAAATGTAACGCGAAAGGCAGCTTGCAAATATTTAAAATAAGAACAAACAGATTCATTAAAGTTATTGCACAGAGGTATACCATTGAATTCATAATTGGACGGCCTTATATGGCGAGCGCGGGGTTTGCGGGATCAGCACCATGGAGAGCGCCCGGAGCACGGCAAGCGTGAACTTTAGGGCAGAGAGAAGCGGAGTGACCGTGGGAGCTACGAACAGCTCGAGTCAGAGTTTTTTGGCCTCCGAAAAGTCGAATAAGCAGGTCAGAGTCAACCAACGAAGGCAACAGGAGAAGCAGCTTTTGCTGAAAAAGACTTGTGAGACTCGTAAAATAAGGTCCCGCCATATCTTAGATTAAAGTCTGCCATCATGGCTAGATAAAGTTCTAATTCCTCTCTGCGATTGGGGAAAACTAAAAGCAATGACGAATTCGGTAAAAGCAGGTTTCGTTGTAGCCTGGGATCTGAAGTTAAGTAGGACTGCCACGTCGCCACAGTCAATCGTCTGCCTGTCAATCACGGGTCGTGGTAACAGCAGTGCAGCAGGTTAATGTCTTTACCTGAGATGATGTCATATCTTATTTTGGGAGACACTGAAGCAGCAGCGGGTGGAACGAATGGTCTACCGAAAACCTGGGCCTTCAGAGCCGTTGAGAGATTGAACGCTGCAGGAGGAAATGACGTAGCGGCGTTTTGGAGCGGAGTCTGAACTGGAGATGTTGCGAAAGTCGACGTGGCAGGAAAAGTGGAGAGTGCAGCAGAGGAAATTGAATCGATGACTGAAGGGGAGACTGAGACGGAGGCGGAAGACGTCGCGGGAATATATGGTTTGGGTGCGCGCGAAGCGAAGGCTGACTGGAAGAAGCCCAGACTAGTTTCGAAACATTTGACGGTTTCGGCGAGCTGGAGAAAAGCCTTAAGAGTTGCGCGTTTGCGCTGCCCGAATCCGGGCTTGGCGAAGGAGAGGAGGATTTAGCCGAGCGTTTTCGTCCTGTTTGAGGGGCTGGGCTGCGTTGCCATGGTCGCCTTGGACACGTCGGATGATGAAGCCGGAAGGCTACCCAGCGTGTTGGAAGCAAGGAGGATGAGGTCATCGTGGGTCAAGTCGTTGCTGACGAGGATGCCGGAATCCAGTAAGGTGGCCGCGATATTCTCGGGAGGCCACTGGACCCAGGGAGATTCCTTAGAATGCGCATACTCCGGTGCAGGGAGGCGGGCGAAAGAGGAACGGAGTCTTCGTCAGAGATTGCAAGATCAACGAGCGGTTTTTGAAACATCTTGAGCTGCTAGAGGAATCGACCAGACGGAACTTCGGGTACGACACCTAGGGGCAGCAGGATGGAAGAGTAAGTTTTGGACTTTTATTCAAGGCGTCAAGCTGCTATTGGTTGACGAGATAATCATGAATTAGAGTCATCCTGGTAGAACTTTACGCTAAAGCTTTCATTTCCGTTTTTTTTTTTTTTTTTTTTCGGCGCGCTATTGATAAGATAATCATCACTAGAAATAGGGCTGGGCGATAAATCCATTTTATAGATTAACTCAAATGTGTAGTTTACATCGATTTGATTGAATGAAATTCGGTTTTCTCTTTAATATCCGCCAACGCTCCTCTCTGGGCTCCAGCAGTTCCGAATGGGCTCAGCCCTCCCCCGCGCATTCACCATATTAGAAACACACAATTATATATTTGTATTCAGAAAGGCACTGAAGACAAATAATGGGAGCCACTAAAGGGATATGATTAGCTGCTTGCTAGCAAGTTAGCCGGACCCGATCAGCATATTTGTGTTTGCGCTGAGGGGAGCTTCAAAGGTTTCTACGTGTTTTTTAGTGTTGGGCGATATCATGGGCGTCGGAAGCAAAATAAATGTGGGTGGGTCCTCCTTTAATGTCTTTTTACACAGTGCAAATAGGCCATCTTTACAAATATTACAAAAGACAACTATTTAAGAACATTTTCAGTGGCGTAGGTGTTACGACGAGTAACACATTGCTTTTGACGCGGGAGACCCGAGTTCGCGTCCGCCATTTGGTGAAATCGTTTTCGAAATCGTCTCCCTTTTCACTTATCATATCACATCGGAAAGGCATTTGTTTTCAATAAAAATGAATGAAATAATCGAAAAGTTGAAATAAAGTATTAGGTAGGGTTAGGTGTATCTGAGCAGAAGTTAAGCTGCTTTGTTTACTTAGCTGTGTCGGGGATGCAGCAGGCTTGAGCAACTATTGAAAACCCGGAATGAGTTTAATGTATATGGACTCTGAATAAGCCAAGTGGAATGAATTTGAGGAAACAGCAGCATGTAATTTAAGGCTGTAGCTAAATGAAATTTAATTTATTAAAGCATTCCTCATACAATAGATTTGACTGAGTCTGATGGCTCTCTGAAAAGTGCACAGACATATTCCCTGAATTAGAGAAGGTAAAAGTGGGTGGGTCCAATATCATTGGTCTTCAAAAGTGGGTGGGTCTTGTCCCACCCACGTACAATGGTTCCGACGCCCATGGGCGATATGCTCAATTTTCTTATCGTCCTATCGTCAGCCTGTGAGATCGCCGATGCACGATACTATGGTGCTAATTTATTTAATAATATGTGAATATGTCAATAATAAATTCTTTATTCGTTTTGTAAGGGTAGTGCATGTGACTTGTGACACAGTTGTGCGTGCACAGTCCAGAGCGCTGACGGTACTTTCGGTTTCATTCTCTGCTATCTTCAGGGAGCGGTAAATGTGCGTGCGTGAATGTAAATGAATGTATCTTTCTTTACCCGTCATATTGCGATAATGTTACCGCTGTATGTCTGATCTTTGTCATCAGTTCATGTTGTATTTCAGTTCATATAGAATGAGGAGAAGCAATGTGCATGTAATTCACGTGCGTATGTTTAGCGCCATTTTATCGCATCGTAATTCTAGTTAACGCATACAGATGTTACTGAGGTGAATGTTTATGTTTACTATATACAGACGGATTCTGATATATCATATTTATTTCAGCCAAAAGCACATTTTACTATTTATGTTATCCTAATGACTGTCTACACTTAAGTCTACACTTAATCTATGTACACTGTATGATGAATAAATCTCTTACCCATTTTCACTGCACACATCTGCGGCACTATCTACGCTATGCTTGTGTTTATACCGCGGAAGTTTCTGAAGTATCCTAGAACCGACTCTCCGCGCTGCATCGCTAAAGAAAGGTGCCTTTTTGGCGCATAATAATAATAATTGTCTTACTATCGTCAAAGGCATCAGCAACAGGCGATATCTCTGACTATCGTCGATACACGATACTATTGTCTATCGGCACAACCCTAGTGTTTTTGCAACGTAATATATCACGGACATATCTCACGAATCCTTTCATAAACAAAGTGTAGAGAGAGTGTAAATAAGAGATTGATTGTACAGTAGCCAGCATCGTTGGTTATAATAGAGCTTTGTGATATTGCGAACCAAGATGAGTAACAGCTTTTAATAATTTTAAAGGGAGTTTGTAAATGAGATATTGATTTAATACAACAGTTAAATAAACAAGAAGTTATTAAGTGACTTACATTGTCTGACTATAACACTATCGCCTAATTTTGCTCTATTTTGTGGTCAAAAGTAGTCTGAAACAAGTAATCTAAACCGCGAGTGTTTATGAATGAACGTGCGTCTTTAAAGGAATCTAGTGAAATGATTTCCCATTCATAAAAACCAGCGGTTCAAATGTATTAATGATTATGTCATTAAATCAGTGTCTTGCTGCCACCTAAATCATTTAATATTTCTGTATTCAAAATTTTATATTTTTAAATATGATATAACTGCAAGAGAAAAGCATGGAAATATAATAAGAATGGGGACTGGTGGAAAGCGATCACTGATGCAGTTGCATTGTGTATTGCAAAATATATGGTGCCCATATATGGGGGCATATTTGCAGCATTTAATGAGAATAAACAAACACCAAACAAACACTAAGAGGCAGGCAGAAATCGTGGTCAAAAACAGGCAGAAAGGTCGGGGCTGGCAGCGAGAATCAAACACGGGAGGGAGTCCAGGAATCACACACACGGGAAAACAAACACGGGAAGAAACGCTCAGAATTACGACCATGAGGAACAATAAGACTTAGCCCGGAAGTGTGTGTTTCAGTGGCTTAAATGCATGAGAGTCAATGTGAAAAAGGTGTGTGCAGCAATCAGTGCAGTGGGAAACGAGGAGCAGGTGAATGCAGTGATTAGTGCAGTGGCTTGTGGGGAATGAAGTCCATGATGTGTAGTGCAAGAGTTAATGATGACAAGACGACCAATACGTGACAGAGCCCCTCCCCAAGGAGCGGCTTCCAGACGCTCTAACCACCTAATGAAACCCGGAGGGTGGTGGAGCGGAGGCGGAACAGGGGGAGGGATGGAGGGCCAGGTCCATGTGGGGGTACTGGAACTATGAACTGAGGCGGAGCCGACGGAGGGAGAAGCCATGGCGGAGGAAGGGTTGGCTCCTGCATGGGGCCGACCGACGGAGGTGGAGCCGGTGGAGCCCGAGGGAGAACCGGAGAGTCGACGATCCTAGGTGACACCGAGGATCCGGAGGGCCAAGGCGGAACCCAAGGCTCTGGCGACCCCGGCGGAGATGGAGGTCCGGAGGTACGCAGCGGAGCCGGAGTGACAGAGGATCGAGGCTGTGCCCACGGGAGGGAGGAGGTCCACAGAGCCGGCAGGACGGAGTGACGAGGCGCAGCCGGAGGAGTAGAGTCCAGAGGCGAAGGTGGGGCGACGACTGACCGGGGCGGAGCCGGAGAGACGATGGAGCCCGGAGGAGCTGGTGGGCCGACGGCCGACAACGGAGACGAGGGAGCACAGAGCCGGGGTGGAGCCGCAGGGTCGGAGGGCCGAGGTGGAGTCCAGGACTCTGAGACTGGAGGTGATGGTGAGGGATCCTTCAGTCTGGACACCGATGGAGACTGGCAGTCCCACGGCAAGTCCTCTGCATCGAAGGTGGGTTGTGGGTGAGCAGAGGGACTGTCAGGAGACAGAGGTGGTGGGACTGGAGCAGTAGGGAGGGTGGGTGGGAAACTCGACAGTCCATAAATGGCCTCCGTGGCCTGAACCGGGCAGACAGGAATCTCAGGACGGCTGGACGGAACCAGCGGAGGCTCTGGAAGGCTGGGCGGAACCAGCGGAGGCTCTGGAAGGCTGGGCTGAACCAGCAGAGGCTCTGGAAGGCTGGGCTGAACCAGCGGAGGCTCTGGAAGGCTGGGCTGAACCAGCGGAGGCTCTGGGAGGCTGGGCGGCACCAGCGGAGACTCTGGGAAGGTGGCCATCTTGCAAACAGGCTCTGGAAGGGCGGCCATCTTGCGAACAGACTCTAGAAGGGAGGTCATCTTGTGAAAAGACTCTAGAAGGGAGGCCATCTTGCTTACAGACTCATGCGAGGCAGCCATCTTGGCCGGGAACTCAGGAACAGAAGCCATCCTGGCAACAGGCTCAGGAAGGGCGGCCATCTTGTGAACAGGCTCAGGGTTGGCAGACATCTTATGCTGTGGCTCTGAGCTGGAACTTACTGTGGGAAGATGGTCCTCCTCCACAATTCCCACAGTAAAAGGAGAGCCACACAACAAAAGAGCAAGATCCATATAATATTGCAAGGTCCAGTTAGGTTCAATCATGGGCATGAGTGAAGCCAATGGCTCTAAGAGTCCTCCACGGAAGAAAATCATCAGGCATCCATCATCCATAGTAGACTGATTAGCCAATTCGATGAAGTCCATCGCATACTCCTCAATAGTCCGCTCACCCTGCTTGAGACGCATGATCTGTACAGTGGTGTTCGTGCTGGAACCAGATGACACCATACTCGCTGCTGGATCCTTGTAGCGTCTTCTGTCACAAGGAGGGTCAGAGACGTGCGGATCCATTTGCAGCATTTAATGAGAATAAACAAACACCAAACAAACACTAAGAGGCAGGCAGAAATCGTGGTCAAAAACAGGCAGAAAGGTCGGGGCTGGCAGCGAGAATCAAACACGGGAGGGAGTCCAGGAATCACACACACAGGAAAACAAACACGGGAAGAAACGCTCAGAATTACGACCATGAGGAACAATAAGACTTAGCCCGGAAGTGTGTGTTTCAGTGGCTTAAATGCATGAGAGTCAATGTGAAACAGGTGTGTGCAGCAATCAGTGCAGTGGGAAACGAGGAGCAGGTGAATGCAGTGATTAGTGCAGTGGCTTGTGGGGAATGAAGTCCATGATGTGTAGTGCAAGAGTTAATGATGACAAGATGACCAATACGTGACACTACGAAACATTTTGGTTTATTCACATTAATGTTTCTTCTGCTGTAGTCTCTCCTTGTTCTGGGTCCGAGTCCGGTTCGTACATGTTTGGCTAAATACGGGTCCTCTCTCACTCTTGCTCATGTTGCTTCTCTTCTCTGTTTATTGCCATACGCAAACCAGAGACGTCTAGGCTGCGCCCCCTTCTGGAGTTGAGCGGGAAATTGGAGCTCATTTTCATGTAAGGAAACTCTCAATTTGTTTTCGTTTTCAACTTCAAAATCATTCTACAATGCTGTCTTACCTATCCTTGAAAAGGGCGTTTGATCTTCTTTGTATGTTCACTATGTAAACACTGGGTCGGTACTTCTGCAGTGATGTAGGACGATTTTGAAGTTGGGGAAGAAACGAGATGGGACTTTTTCAACATATCCTACTATACTGACCTGGATCACACAGACTACGCATGCGCATCGCAGAGACAAAACAAGCATTAGAGGTTAAATATTATATAAATTGTCAATTTGTTTAGAAAATAACCGATCTTTTCGCTAGATAAGACCCTTCTTCCTCAGCTGGGATCATTTAGAGCCCTTTGAAGAGGCATTTAAACTGCATTTTGTAAGTTTAAACTTGGGGGCACCATACATATCCATTATATGGAGAGAAATCCTGAAATGTTTTCCTTAAAAAAACAATTTCTTTACGACTGAAGAAAGAAAGATATGAACATCTTGGATAAAAAAGGGGGTGAGTACATTATCTTTAAATTTTTGTTCTCAAAGTGAACTAATCCTTTAAAGCAGCTGGTAATTTGCATTGCTCTTAGTAGATTGTGCTGGTCATTATGGAAAATATCTGGCTGTGTCTGTGTTCTTTAATATGTGCATTGTCAATAAATCACATGCATAATTTTCCCCTCCCACTGGCGTTTTTTATGGTATTGCCCTCTAACATTAATTTGCCCTTTTAAATAATATTTTTTTTATTAACACATATTCCTACTGTAATTCATAGGTAGTTAAAAAAAAAGTAATGAATTATAAAAGAGAAGGAAACAAACAACACAGAGTAATACAGAACACTCACACAAACACCCTGTTTCCTCATGGGGACCTGAGAAATGTCCCCACAAGGTCAAAATCTACTGGTATTCCTATCCTTGTGGGGACATTTGGTCCCCACAACGTGATGAATACCAGGTACAGTATACACACACACACACACACACACACACACACACACACACACATATATATATATATATATATCCAGTCATGTGAAAAAGTTAGGACACCCTATTGAATTTCATGGTTTTCCATATAATAAAAAAATCTGGTCCTTGGCTGGTCTTAAAATTTAGAAAACAAAACCTCAGATGAACAACAACACATGACAAATTGCACCGTGTCATTATTTATTGAACAAAAATAAAGCCAAAATGGAAAAGCCATGTGTGACAAAGTTAGGACACCCTTACTGTTAACATTTGAATAAAGAGGGTAAATAACAGTCAAGCACTGCTAATCAAATACAGGTCGCTCCCAGAAGTCATCACTGGTGGCGTTTCATTGTAAACGGCACATTCACTGACAGTGACTGGATTCGCCATTTTCGCATGACACAAACTAAATACATAAAAAAATGAAACCTCAATTATAAGTGTTACCTAGGCTACATCGTACTCTGTTTAAGTAATAAAGTTGAGATGGTAGAGAAAGAAAATATTAAAGAATACCAGAATAGCAGAGTAGAAATAGGCCATTAAATTTATTATGTGCATATCTATTATTTTATCAGGTCTGTGCAGCCATTGTGGAAGTTCTCGCAAAATATCTAATTCACATCCCAAAAGGAAATGCTGCTTTGGAAGTCATACGAGGTTTCGAGACCAGATGGGGTTTTCCGCATTGTTTTGGTGCAGTAGATGGCACTCACATTCCAATAAGAATGGCCCAAAAGAATTCCAGAATGACTACTACTGTCGCAAAGGATTTCACTCTGTGGTTCTTCAGGGATTTGTTGACCATCAATACAAATTTATGAATGTGAACTTTGGATTTCCAGGAAGCATTCATGACGCACGTGTGTTTGTCAACTCGCAGCTTTACAAACTAGGCAGAGAAGGACTTCTGTGTCCTCAAGTGCAGCGACAAATTGGGGGAAAGTCTGTGCCTGTTGTTATTCTTGGAGACAGTGCATACCCAGCGCTTACCTGGCTGATGAAGCCTTTCAGTGACAACAGACTACAAACTCCAGGAAGAAGAGCACACAACTATCACCACAGCCGGGCAAGAATGGTCGTCGAAAATGCTTTTGGAAGATTAAAAGGCAGATGGCGTATCCTCCTCAAAAGGAACGACACCAGAATTCAAAAGCTGCCCAATTTAGTGATTGCGTGTTGTGTTCTCCATAATCTGTGTGAGACTTCGACACACACCTGATGAATGAGGTGGACCAAACAGCTGACGCTTGTGAAACTGGCAGTGACAATGATGACGCATGTGTAGTTCGCAATGCCTTTGTTGAATATTTTGAGTTATAAAATAACCAAATCTGACATGAGATGATACAGGATATAGATACCTTGTAAATATTGTTGTAAATACTCAAATATATTTTATTTATAGCTTTGACAAACAGTTTAACAAAAGTAACAAGAAAAATATCTTAAGCTAAACTGAAATAGAAATGACATTTAAATATACATTTTATGTTTTTGCAATCCAAATGGTTACCAACATTTATATTAATTTATAAAACACAAGATTTACTACAATTTAAACAAATTTCATATTTTAGACAATCCAACTCACTTTAGCCCAACAGGGTTCTATCTTTATGTAACAAATTTGCTATGTTTAAACTGTAATACATTTACAATACATTTGTTTAAAGCACTTACAGGTTCTGTTCCCTTATTTTCAAATGTATGTGTAGGTTCTAGTGTGAGAATTGTTTTGTGGCTCTTGTGGTTGAAACATTTGACCTAAAAGGGCAAAGAGTCTCTCCTCATGTTCGCGATCTTCTCTACGGCGCCTCTCTTCTCTTCTTTCAGCAGCCTCTTCTCGTTGCTCGACCCACATCATAAAGTCTTTTTTGGCTGCATCTTGATACTCACAGAAATGCTTCATGATGTTTTCTAAGTCTTCTGCTTTTCGTCTTCTCTTGGGTGTCCTGGAAACAGAGCTGGCTGATGCACCTGATGTCTGAAAAACAAATACAAGTTTGTGTGTTACCAAATAACTATTTTAAATGATAGATTTTGTGCTAACAGCAATAAATCATGCAATGCTGCAATGTAATTTATTACTTATTTATTATTGTTAGTAATTAATATTTTATTGCAACATTTCTGATTAAAATGCTCTTTTTAAATGTTAATTAAAGAATGCTGAATTTGTATTATTATTATTATTTAAATTACACAACTGTTTCCAACATAAATGACAACAATAAATGATAAATCATTAGAATGACTTCTTAAAGGTCATGTGACACTGAAGTAATTATGCTAAATATTCATCTATGCATCACAGGAATATAAATAAATTTCATATTGATGCATCCAAACATTTATACAGTTATTGTCACGGTAAATTAAGGATGAATAAGGGAGGTCTGGGTCCAAAAGCAGGTAAGAAATAATATTTAATAAAACAAACAAACTAAACAAACAAACAAACCAACAAAAGGCCAACACGGCACAAACACGACTAGAGCAAGACTTGAGCAAGATGACATCGAAACAGGAAACATGAAAACATGAAAACAATGCAGACTCACCAGGGTAGTGGAAGTGTGGAGATTATAAAGACACTGGTGATTGTGAACAGCTGGGGAATAACAGGTGACATAATCAGGACAAGTGAACACTCAGGGAAGTGCAGTGCAGGGAAGGGAAAACAGCGACCCCAGGTGGCTGAGGGAAACCCCACAGCCCCGATCATGACAGTACCCCCTCCCTACGGAACGGCTTCCAGACGTTCCCAAAGTCTGGAGGGAGGAGGTACGGAGGAAGGCAACTCAGGGGGAGGGATGGCGGGCCGGGCCCATGCAGCGGAGTCACGCGAGCAGGCCTTGCCGCCCGCGGAGCCTCAGCGGACGCCGCCGCATTAGGCACGGAAATAGCGGACGTGGCCGTGTCAGGCACGGAGATAGCGGACCTCGCCGCGTCAGGCACGAAGATAGCAGACGTCGCCGCGTCAGGGACAGGACGCGCAGCCGCCTCAGCGCCAGGAACAGAGCGCGCGGCCGTCTCCGCACCAGGAACAGAGCGCGCAGCCGCCTCAGCGCCAGGAACAGGACGCGCAGCCGCCTCAGCGCCAGGAACAGGACGCGCAGCCGCCTCAGCGCCAGGAACAGGACAAGCAGCCGCCTCAGCGCCAGGAACAGGACGCGCAGCCGCCTCAGCGTCAAGAACAGGACGCGCAGCCGCCTCAGCGCCAGGAACAGGACAAGCAGCCGCCTCAGCGCCAGGTACAGGACGCGCAGCCGCCTCAGCGTCAAGAACAGGACACGCAGCCGCCTCAGCGTCAGGAACAGAACGCGCAGCCGCCTCAGCGTCAGGAACAGAACGCGCAGCCGCCTCAGGAACAGGGAAAGTGGAAGCCGCCGCCTTTCCACGAAACTCTGTCTCCACCCCCACCGCAAAGAAGGGGCGCCTTCGCATCTCCTCGGCGACACGGGCCTCCATCGCCAGGCAGGCGTAGATGTAGTCGAAGCGCGCTGCCGACGCCGCCTCAAAGGACATCCCCTCCGTCTTGGGAGCAGAGGGGATGGTCACCGCCCCCACCGCCGCCTCAAAAAAAATTTCTTCCCCGCTGGACCCATCTGTTGAGTCTGCATTCTGTCACGGTAAATTAAGGATGAATAAGGGAGGTCTGGGTCCAAAAGCAGGTAAGAAATAATATTTAATAAAACAAACAAACTAAACAAACAAACAAACCAACAAAAGGCCAACACGGCACAAACACGACTAGAGCAAGACTTGAGCAAGATGACATCGAAACAGGAAACATGAAAACATGAAAACAATGCAGACTCACCAGGGTAGTGGAAGTGTGGAGATTATAAAGACACTGGTGATTGTGAACAGCTGGGGAATAACAGGTGACATAATCAGGACAAGTGAACACTCAGGGAAGTGCAGTGCAGGGAAGGGAAAACAGCGACCCCAGGTGGCTGAGGGAAACCCCACAGCCCCGATCATGACAGTTATTTATGTATTTTAATTAAAGGGCAAACAAATCACCAAACATGTAAAAACTATTTTAATACCTGTTAAATTGAAATATATTTCCATGAGCAATAACTAATATAATACATATATGTATCTGAAAACATTTGAACAGTAACTAATAATTGGTTTTAGTAGTCTGAATATTAACCATGGTATTATAACAAATAAAAAATGGTTTGTAATTTTAGTAATGGCAAACACATTTAAGGGGTTTCCTGCAAAAACTATAGTTTAACCATGCTATTTATTAAACAGATACAATAAATACTTACCGATGAGGAGGAGGATGACTCCTCGCTGACAGAAGTATTCTCTTTATCTTGTTCGGTTTCGCTGGGCAGTAGGCCTGTGTCATCAGGTTCTTCTGTCTCCTCCTCGGGACCCAAGTCGGCAGCAGTGTCAACAAGTATGGTAGGTTCGACACTTGGACGATCTTTAAGAATTGGGTCCAAAATATCAAAAATGGACAGGTCTGTCGTTCTGCCCCAGAGCAGGCATTATTATCTTTCACAGCTTTATAATCTTTTTTGGCTTTTTTCAGTTTGTCCCGTAGCTGACCGGGCATTCGTTGATACCCAGCCTCAGCTAATTTCTCAGTCAGTTCTTTAAACACTCGGTTGTTTCTGACCGTGCCGTCGAATTTGTCTTGAATATTTTTTTCTGACCATAATTGTAAAAACAATACAGTCTCCTCATGATTCCAGTTCACAAGCTTTCCATCTTTTGACATTTCTTACTTTTGAAGTTCTTGACGTTAACGTTAACTTACTTCTCACCGACTGCTGTTTACACCACGCGCGTTTCCTGTTAGCGGCTTGACGTAATTTCGGCTTGCTCGCTGATTTCTGATTGGCTGTCTGTTGCTAAGCGTCCAGCAGCAACAAGCAAACACCGCTCCGTTTCACACTGAACAAACTTAGCACCGCATTGCGGGGTTAACACCGCAATTGTGGTGCTAACCCTGCTCCGGAGCAGGGTTTCATAACCCCGGGTAAAATCCGGTGCTAACACCGCTTTCAAATTACAGGTGTGAAACGCGCCTTTACCCGGGGTTAAAAGCGGTGTTTAGAACGCAGATAACCCAGGGTTAAGCACAGTGTGAAAAGCCCTAGGGTGTCCTAACTTTGTAACACATGGCTTTTCCATTTTGGCTTTATTTTTGTTCAATAAATAATGACACGGTGCAATTTGTCATGTGTTGTTGTTCATCTGAGGTTTTGTTTTCTAAATTTTAAGACCAGCCAAGGACCAGATATTTTTTATGATGTCCTGATATGGAAAACGTCTCTAGGTTACATATGTAACCCTGGTTCCCTGAGAAGGGAACGAGACACTGCGTCTCTGGAGGGCACTATTGGGGAATGCCACAGTGTGACTCGTGTCTGAAGTATATATAAAAACTACATGAAATGGCCGTCGACAGCATATGACGTCACCATGACGCAACTGTCGCTGCCGGTGCGTTACTACCGGGTGACACAGTATAAGGAGGCGCCGATGCAAACACACATCCGCTTTAAAGTCTGAAGCTTCTCATCCGAAGCATGGCGAAGAGTCCAGAGGACGCAGTTTCTCGTTCCCTTCTCAGGGAACCAGGGTTACATACGTAACCTAGAGACCCCCCATCGTGGAGACATGCTTCAATTAGTTTACTCCTAAAAGAAGATAAAAAATTGCTCATCTTATAGGCCTATTAGTCTCCTTAATGTAGATTATAAGATAATGGCAAAAGTTGTGGTCCGCAGATTGGAATCTAATCTTCCTAAGGTAATAAATCCTGATCAAGCAGGCTTTGTGAAATCCAGGCATGGTTCGGATAATGTACGTTGTGCTCTTAATGCTATACATTATTTTCATACTCAGAAAAAGACATCAATGATATTATCTTTGGACGCCAACAAAGCTTTTGACCACGTGAAGTGGCCCTTCTTGTTTTTAGTTTTGGAAAAATTTGGATTAAGCTCTAATTTTATTCATGTTATTAAGCATCTCTATTCAGATTCTATTGCCTCCATCAACACAAATGGTTTGATGTCCGAAGGCTTTCCAGTACGTAGAGGTTGTAGACAGGGATGTCCCCTATCACCCTTATTGTTCACATTATTTATTGAACCTCTGGCAGAGTCTATCAGGACTTATAATTAAAGGGAAAAAACACGTCACCTCTCTGTATGCAGATGACGCTCTTTTATATTTAGAGAATTTACAGACCTCTACTTCTGCAGTTCTGACTTCTTTAGCTTTGTTCAGCACTGTGTCAGGTTACAAAGTTAACAACAAAAAGTCTGTTTCTATGTCTTTTATTTACTCCCATAATCCTCCGATACAATTTGCTTTTGAGGTTTCTTAAAAAGGTTTTAAATATTTGGGCATTTTCCTCACTCCTGATTTGAATAATTTGTTTGAAGCAAATTTTTTTCCTTTAGTTCAAAACGTTAAAAAAAGATTTAGAAAAGTGTACCCCTTTGCCAATTTCCTTTCTTGGGAGAGTTAATGTCATCAAAATGAACATACTTCCTTGACTTAACTAAACTTTGTAAACCAAAGGATCTTGGGGGTCTCTACTTACCCAATTTCCAGCTTTATTACTGGGATGCTCAACTCAAAATGATAACAAGCTGGGTTATGAATAAGCAGGATGCTCTGTGGATTGATTTTGAATCTTT
Organism: Garra rufa; assembly: GCF_049309525.1. Taxonomy (NCBI): domain Eukaryota; kingdom Metazoa; phylum Chordata; class Actinopteri; order Cypriniformes; family Cyprinidae; genus Garra; species Garra rufa. The sequence goes on along the minus strand of NW_027394279.1, from coordinate 392,413 downwards.
ATTTTGCCATCCAAGAAGATTAGATTGTTTATTAATAATATAACTCAGATAAACTCCTCTCTTACTAACAATTTAATTATCTATAATAAATTATTGGTTTGGAATGATGTGAAAAAACATTTGAATATCCCCCAAATTATATCCAACCATTCAACTCTGGCTTTGAACCCGGACTTTCCCGCTCAGATTAGGTTTGTCTAACTTTTTAGGAATGTTTACCTCTGAAATTTTGAGATCATTTGAACAAATTAGAACAGAGTTTGATATTTCCTCAGAAGACTTTTTCAAATATCTTCAAATTTGGCATTTTATAGAGTCTCTTTTAATACAAAACAAATTCCGATTCAAATTATCGGAACTGGAAGAAACCATATTGTCAGTAAATTCTTTCAAAGGGCTTATTTCAAAATGTTATGCCTTACTAGCTTACTCTGATTCCAAAGATTCTTTGAAACCACTTTGGGAACGGGACCTAGGAATTTTGTTTAATTCTGAAGATTGGACCAAGATCTGCAATGGTATCTTTCCAAAATGTACCTCGATTTCCATACATGAACAAAATTTTCTATTTTTCCACAGAATTTATTTTACACCTGTTCATCTGCATAAAATGTTCCCAGGTTGTTCCGACCTCTGTTTTAAATGCAAAACTTGTAAGGGCACATTTTTTCATGTATTTTGGTCCTGTGTTCACATCCAACCATTTCGGAGAGGGGTTCACTCTGCAATCCAGGAGATAATAGAAAAACATTTTATTTTACCCCCCTCACTTTTTTTGTTGAATGACATTCCTAAAGACCTTTTTGACTCGGACCTCAAATCTCTGTTTACTACCCTTATTTCTGGCTAAGAAATGTACAGTATATTACTAAAATGGTGTACATCTCAGATTCCAACTATTTCCATGTGGATTTCTCAGTTGTTCTTCCTTTGGAGAAATTAACTTATGACCTCAACCACAGGACAAATTCAGGAGACTTTGGAAACGTCTCCAATTTATTAAGAATAATGCAGAATAATAATAATAATATTAAACAGCCAATAAGCAGCTAGTTAATAGTGAGAACTGGTCCTTAAAATAAACTGGTCCTTAAAATAAAGTGTTACCATAAACTTTTAATTTACACATTTACATTAAATATGCCACTCTCATGGAGAGTGATGGAGTTAAGCAGGCAACCCTTTGCTGTCCCCTGCAAGAAACTGTGCTGGCTGTTTGTGTCGTCCATGGCCAAGTCTGCAACTGTTGTCCAATGTTTAACTCAAATACAATTAATTGATAGTATTTGTATGATTATTCAGGATCCCCAAAATACATACAAAAATATAAAGCAGCTAAAGTGAATGAGCCACTATTGTAAAACAGCTCTGTTTTGGGGTGCCTGAATGTGTTTGTCAAAACATTTCTTTGGTCTTGAAGACTGTTTGTAGACAAAGTCTTGAAGACTGTATGTAAACATCATTCATCAGGACAGTACTAATCAACATGCAATCCCTTTTATTTTGTTAAAACTGTTAACTGTTATTTTGCAGACTCTGCAAGGTGTGTGTAAACTTTTGACCACAAATGTACAAGGATTTTCACATCGGCCATTTCATTTTGCAGGTTTGTTGAAGCCAAAACACTTGGTGAGCAAGTGAACCAGATCAGGACCAGAGTTAGTAAGTAATCTCTTCACTTTTTTGTAGCCAAATTTGGACTCTTGTCATTAAGCACATACATTTTAACTTCAACTTCAACTTAGTTACTGGTAGTGTGGTCCGTGTTGGTCTTGATGTCGCAGTGTAGTGATGGGGACACTAAAAAGCACTGACCTTAAGATGGGACATTAAACTGAGGTCCTGACTGGTAGGATGTCCTTTGGATGAAGAAACATTTTCTTAATGCAGGTTGCTGTCTAACACGATTTTCCCCTTTAGAGTAACAGGATATAATTAGCCCTGATCATCAGCTGTTTTTTAAAATTTGCTAATGGATAATAGTGCAAATATATATATATATATATATATATATATATATAGGGGGGGGGGGGTAAAAGAGGTGACTGACACAGGCTGCTCCACACAGCAACAGAGAAGACTCGGCTGAGCGAAAAAAGACTTCACTGTATCACTATTTTTGTTGAATAGATTTTTGTACCTTAACTGGGTTCCGGAGGCAGTTAATAACTTTCGGGAAGCGGAGTTTGATCGGGAGATTATTCCATTAGGGGCCGTTTACATGACGCGCGGTACAGTATGCGCGCTCATAATGGAAGCGACGCGGTCGTGACGCGCTCGTTTTTCCAGGCTTCTTTACCATGGAGAGGCTTATGCAGTCATCAACCACTGTTGTCCTCTGTAAACGTCCAGGGCAGCGTTTCCCAAAAGCATCGTAAGCTTAAGTTGATCGTAGCTCCATTGGTTTCAATGGGTCTACGATGTACTTAAGCTTACGATGCTTTTGGGAAACGCAGCCCAGGCCTTTTTATGTTGCTAAACACACCAGTGTGTGTGTGTGTGTGTGTGTGTGTGTGTGTGTGTGTGTGTTTGTTTTTTGTTTTCTCTCAGAATGTACCAAACTGTTGATTTGGCCACTCCTAGTGTTCCTGCTATCTTTCTGATGGATTTCTTTTGTTTTTGAAGCTGCTTCCAGTTACAACAGGCACACATGGAATCAACTCCAGACCTTTTACCTGCTTAATTGATATAAAACAAAAATGAAGGAGTAGCCCACAGCTGTCAATGAAAGTGCTTTTGAGTGAATTGTCCAATTACTTATGGTCCCTTATTAAAAGGGGGTAGGTACATATAAAATAGCTGTAATTCCTTAACCTTTTCTTCAGTTTTGATGAGAATACCCTTAAATTAAAGCTCAGAGTGTGCAGTTTAAACCCATATTCATTATATAACTGTATATGTTTTGGTCAACAGATAAAAAAAAAAAATTGTGAGAGTGTCCAGATATATATATATATATATGGACCTGACTGTATATTCTTACCCCCGGTTTCAAAGACAAGGCTTAAGGTTAGTCTCAGACTAAAATGCATGATTCAGCTGTCTCAACTGAAAATATCTTGCTCTGACATATCTTAAAATATGTCAGTACCATTGTTCTGTCTCAATATGCACACCTGTAACGTTCTCTTCTAAGGCATTTTCACAAAAACAGCTGCTTAAATGTCTTAATTTAACTAAGGCCTAGTCTTGGCTTAAGCTAACCCAGGTGAAAAAAAAATAATAATAAAATACAATTTTTTTAAGTACACTTAGTGCACTTCCCTAATGTACTTAAAGTGCTTTATTTTCATGCACTAATTTTGTACTTGATATACTAAAAGTTATTCTTTAGTACTTCTTAAGATAAACTTAAGATCATCTAAGTGTACTCAACTGTGCTATTTTGGGACACCATGAAGATGAACTAAAATGTGCTCAGCATCTCAGCATTTCCAAAAATGTATTTTGTTACCACTTTTAATACAATTGAAACATATTTAATAAACATTTAAATATACTAATTATACATAAAAAATACACATATTAATTATTTAAACTGTATGAATAATATATAATAAATGTATACAAAGCGTATTCATAATGTTTTTTTATGAATAAAAATATGTGGGCAATACATTATAAATACACTTTGTATATATTTATTATATATTATTCATGTATTTTAAATAATTCATTAGTGTATTGCCCACATATTTTTATACATAAAAATACATTATAAATACGCTTTGTATACATTTATTATATATTAATCATAGATTTTAATTAATTAATAAGTGTATTTTTTATGAATACAAATATGTGGGCAATACATTATAAATATGCTTTGTATATATTTATTATATATTATTTATATATTTTAAATAATTAATAAGTGTATTTTTTATGTATAATTAGTATATTTAAAGGTTTAGGAAATATGTTTCAATTGTATTAAAAGTGGTAACAAAATACATTTTTGGAAATGCTGAGAAGTATGTTAAAAGCACATTTTAGTTCATCTTCATGGTGTCTCAAAATAGCACAGTTGAGTACACTTAGATGATCTTAAGTTTATCTTAAGACAGGGGTTTTCGAACTTTTTAATCTCAGGGACCCCCAAATATGATGATTCCTTGCAGGGACCCCTTTGCCTAAAGTTTAAAGGCACTTATGTATTTTAAGTATAAATATGTAAACTAAAATTCTGTATAACGTAAAGACATTATAATTCATATTTCACAGGCATGCAAAATGGTATTGTTTTAAAAACTATTTATTTTATTAGTTGGCAACTCACTATAGCCAAAAATGATTCGCACAATTATTTTATATTTCATTAAAAAAAAAACAACAACAACGAAATATTTACATTAACTGAAAAAGATAGCTTTTCTAAATAAGGCACTGGTAGATGACAAGTTAAATCTGGACATTTGTAACATTTGTAGTTTCTGTAGTTTTTTTTTTCCCCTGTCTTGTATTTATGGAAAACTGCAAAATATTTACATTGAACTGGGTACCTTTTCTAATTAAGGCACTGCTAAATTGCTGCTATATTTTCATTAAGTGAAAAGGGAACCTTCTTTCACAGCATTATAATGTGACAAGTTAAACCTGAAGAACTTGCATTTGCATTACAAACACAATCAAACCAGTTTGAATCATTCACTGATTCAAAACTCCTAATGGGACGGATGAGCTTGGTGGCTTCTACATAGTTTGTCATAACGTGGCTTCATTTTAGTGAGAGCCAGACGCATGTCGTTTTCAACCTCCAGACGGGCTCTGTGCTTTGACTGAAGTAATTTCCAGCTTCACACAAATAAGTTGTGGCAAAAGGTAAAAGACATTTTATTGCCTTCTCTGACAACATAGGGTAGTCCTCTCTCACAGACATCTAAAACTCTGATAGAGGAAGAGATGGGAACCTTGTTTTTCTCCCGCCATCATTTGACAAGTCAATCAGTTGCTCCTTGGCTGCCAGATCCAGAGAAGTGCCAACCCCTGGTGCAAATGGGTCCCTGATAAAGTCAAGGTGGTTGTTGTTCAAATCAGGGAAATACTGTTTAAAATAGCCCTGAAGATTTGACAGGTGAGACTGAATTATGGGTGTGATGTTGTCTGCAGTGGAGGAGATGTGCTCCTGGTTGTAGAGAGGAAACATTTCTGTTACTCCTTCTTACAGTTTGCTTTCCCACAGGGATAATTTTTGCATGAATGCACGCACCTTGTCTTGTGCGTTCAGTATGTGAACATTGTGTCCTTGCATGCTCTGATTGAAGACACTGAGATGCTGGAAAAAATCTGCCATGTATGACAACTTCAGTATCCAAGTGTCATCTTTAGTGTTGTTTTTGGCGGCCGATTTTAGTTTTAGTTTTAGTCTAGTCTTTGTGTGAAGCTGTCATTTTAGTTTTTATTAGTTTTAGTCACATTCATACTCTTTTTAGTCTAGTCAAGTTTTAGTCAACTAAAAGTCTGAGCATTTTAGTCTTATTTTAGTCAGAATGACCCATGACTGTTTTCGTCTAGTTTTAGTCGACGAAAACTGATGACATTTTAGTCTAGTTTTAGTCGATGAAAACTGATGACATTTAGTCAATTTTTTTAGTCAATGAAAATTGTATTTTAGTCTATTTTTAGTAATGCAATTTTATTTAACCCAGTCAATACGAAACCAAAGTTTTCTTTTAGCCAAACCCATTTCAATTAAGATTATTATATTATTGTTACCTAATAAGCTCAAGAATACATCCATTCCAGACATGGAAGATGCTCTAATTTGAAATGACAACATTTATTTTACCTACCAAACATGTTAGAAGTACACACATAGATTGAAATAAAATAAATAAAATAGCATCACATGACAATGGCAGAAAAAATATATATATATTCAAGTTTAACAAACGTGACTGCTTGTTATTCTGATTCAAACAACACAAACCCCTTGTTTATTTACAGATTAATTAATTTGTGTAAGTAAAATATTTCTTATGGTTTTCGTAGCACAAATTGATTCATTTTATGAAACTGTCCAAAAATCGCTTTGACATCTGGGACGCAAAAGAAACGTTTTCCACCTTTGACCACAAGATGTCATTAGTGTACAACGTATTGAAAAGCTTCGAGTAATAAAGCTTTTTACGATACAGTTGAGGGGAACGCTTTGGTGCTTCGAAAAGCTTCATTTTCCCATCATTACTAAAAAGTAGGAAAAAATGTATGTGTCGTTTCTACTTTTTCTCCCAAAGACGAACCACAGCTGTCGTCTTCTATCTAGAATAGATAATGCCGCGAGTGGGGGTTGAGAAAGTGACGTCGTCTGAGGTTAGTCTAGAAGGGATACAGCTCTGGCTACTGGGCATGCGCACATCAATCTAAAGTTATAACATTTCGTTTCGTCTCGTTTTCGTCGCCGAAAATGAAGAGACATTTTATCTTTGTTTTTATTTTGTAAACCACATTTAGTCTCGTTTTTATTGGTCAACGATATTGCATTATACATTTTATTAAAGTCATCGTCACATGACCAGCATTTTCGTTTAGTCTCGTCTCGTTTTCGTCATGTGATAAAGGTTCGTTGACGACTATATTTAGTCATAATTTTCGTTGACGAAAGCAACACTAGTCATCTTCAAAACATTTGGCAAGTTCTAGGTTTTCATCAGAGAGAAACTCTCTCAGCTCTTTGCGCAGCGTGTACACGCGACTTAACACGGCGCTGCGGGAAAGCCAGTGCACCTCTGAGTGGAGCAGCAAACCCTCGTAATCTGCACCCATTTCTTTGCTGAGTAAACGGAAGAGTCTGTGTTTCAATAGGCGTGATTTTACATAGTTCACAGTCTTTATTACATCCTTCAACACTTGATGCAAGTCATCTTTAATGCGCTTGGCCACAAGAGCCTCATGGTGAAGCATGCAGTGTGTGCCAACGGCGTTGGGGGCTTTCTCTTTTATCAGAGTCACGATGCCGCTGTGCTTACCGGTCATAGCGGCAGCACCGTCGGTACACACTCCAATACACCGAGACCAGTCTATTGAATTGTCAGTCATGAACTGATCCATCATATTATGTCCTGACCTGTGGTTCTGCCTTCAAGGGGTTTACAGAAGAGAAGTTCCTCAATAAAATTGTCCTTACCGAGAAAATGTACGTAGATCATTAGCTGTGCTTGATTCGCTATATCAGTACTTTCGTCCAACTGCAGTGAAAAGTATTGACTGGCTTGCAGCTGTCCTAAAAGTTGTGAAGAAATATCATCGGCCATCTCAGCTATGCGTCTGCTTAACTGTGTTGTCTGACAAAGGCACACAATCTACCTTTCGTGCCGCTTCCTCTCCAAATAACTCTTTGACGATGTCTTTGGTAGCTGGTAATAATAATGCTTCGCCAACTGTGTGCGGCTTCTTAGCATGCGGGATGTGGAGTGATGCCAAATATGACGCTTTTAAACACCTCTCAGGGACTGATGCTTGCTGCCGAAAAATACTAGCCTGCCGGGGCAAACACAACTCCTGATGTTTGAAATAGTCAGTCGATTTTTCTGCCTCATTGGGATGTTTCTGCTGTAGATGGCGCTTGAGCTTGGATGATTTCATGCATTCGTTGGAGAGAAACTCTTGACAAAGAACACACTGGGGTCTATCGACTCCCTGCTTTAACATGCAGGTAAAACCAAACACAATGTAAGATTTGTCATATTTTCTGGTTTTTGCCTTAGTGTTCGCCAAGTCAGATTTGCATGAACTGCTTGCGGGAGCGGGATTCTTTAAAAATCTTTCCATCATCTGTTCTGCACTTACAGCCGCTAATTGCTCCATTCAACTGTATGCAAAACGTTAAAGAGCGCAAAGGATTTTGGGATAAACACATTACAATTAAGTATCCACTTATATAAATCATAAAACTATATATAGATTTGGTCGTTAATAATTTTAGGATTGGAAAAAAAATATCTCGTAAATCATTTTTTGTTTCTGCCAAGTTTTTTGCAGACCCCCTAGCGCTCTCTTGCGGCCCACCGACCCCAGTTTTAAAACCCCTGTCTTAAGAAGTACTAAAGAATAACTTTTAGTATATTAAGTACAAAATTAGTGCGTGAAAATAGAGCACTTTAAGTACATTAGGGAAGTGCACTTGAATAAATTGTATTTTAGTGCACTTTTTTCACCTGGGAATGTAAGTGTAGTGCAAAATTAATGTATTAATATTAAGTATACTTAAGTAGCACATTTTGGAAAATGTAATTTTAACTATTACTGTCACGGATTGGCCAGGTTCTTCCACCTCCCTCACACAGCGATCACTCTCACCTGAGAACTGATGACACGCACCTGCACGCAATCACCACCAGCACATTTAAGCACACCACACACAGCACTCAGTGTCCGGGCTCGTTTGTACGAAGCGGACTCATTGTGTTACTCTGACAAAGTACACAATACTTACCTTGCTACTTACCTGTGTCTACTTACCTGATTATCTGTTCTGTTCCAGTCCGTCTAAAAGCTAAGTCGATTCCAGTCAGCGGTGTGTGTGTGCCGTAAGCCATCCTCTGAACACCACAGGCGTTGGTGTGTGTCTCGCTCGAAGTTCTCCTCCCGTCGTTCCTGCAAAGGAAATCATCTTCAATCAATCCAGTTATACTTTCAAGAATTACTAGTCATCTGAACAGATATACTTACCTGGTTCTGCACGTCATCATCTTCATTGCTCTGCTGTTATAAATAAACCTTATTACTTTTACTTACCTCTCTCGTCCGTCTGCTTCCTTAACAGAAGCCCGGACCAAGACAATATCAGCATGAGCAATATGGATCCATTTCAAGAGCTGGTGGATTCTTTTCGGAAGGTGTTATTGGGATCTCCGACATCCATTACTTCAGCACCTCCTCCCACAGCTCCACCGGCACCCAGCACTTCTTCGGCACCTGTTTCATCCAGTCCCATGGCCCGACCAGTGCCCTACTCAGGCGGGGCGGAGGAGTGCAGCGGATTTCTATTACAATGTTCATTGATTTTCACCATGCAACCTGCTTTGTATCCCACAGATCAATCCAAGATCGCCTTCATAACGTCATTGCTCACCAGACCTGCTCTTAAATGGGCTGACACCATCTGGCGCCAGGCTGGGCCAGCAACCAGTACCAACCAGAATTTCATAGCTCATTTCAAAGAAGTTTTTGGACGCTCAGATGAGGCAATCTCCGCTGGGGAACAGCTGTACCACTTGAAACAAGGAAGTATGACTACTCAAGAATATTCCCTACGTTTCCGTACTTTAGCTGCTGCCAGCGGATGGAATGAGCGATCCCTCCTTACAACATACCGGCTCGGTCTGGAACCCAAACTTCGTCTGCAGTTAGCAGCTTTGGATGATTCTATGGGCTTGGAAAAATTCATTCAACAGTCACTTCGATGTTCCGATCGCATGAATTCCTATCAGACCATCACTGAAACCACTGCTATTGCACTCCTCCGTCCACCTGGGTCTTCCAGTCCTCCAGAACCAGAACCAATGATACTTGAATCTGGCAAACTCACCTCCGCTGAGCGACAGAGAAGGCTGACCTGGGGTCTATGTATGTACTGTGGAGCCAGCGGACATGTCCGTTTGAACTGCCCCCTTCGTCCTGTTCGATCCTTGGTGAGTGGTCTGTGTTCTGAAATTGAAAATATTCATCCACTGACTACCAATGTTCAGTTGTCTTCCCTGTCATCTTCTATTACAGTCACGGCTCTCATCGACTCCGGGTCAGCGGGAAACTTCATCTCAGGCACCCTCTGTCGCCAGCTTCAGCTCCGTACCGAAGCCTCATCTACAATCTACCAAATCCAACCCATAACCAGTAAACTCACAGCTCGAAAACGGATCCATCGCAAGTGCAACCCATCATCCTCCAGATCGGAGTTCTACATAAGGAATCCATTCAGTTTCTGGTTCTGGAGGGCGCCACCATGGACATCATACTAGGGTGCCCGTGGCTGGTGAAGCATGATCCCATCCTCTATTGGGGCAATGGAGAAGTTATGAAGTGAAGCACGGATGCTCCACTAGCTGATTTCCGAAACTTCCACGTCCGATCCAGAAATCCTTACCTCTATGTGTCACGTCAGTTGAAAGTCCCATTGAGAAACAATCTGTCCAGATCCCTAACTGCTACTCCTCCTTCCAGGATGTATTTTGCCCCAAGAGAGCTTCCCAGCTACCTCCACATCGGCCATGGGACTGCGCCATTGACCTAGTTCCGGATGCTCCAATGCCCAGAGGTAAGATCTACCCGTTATCGCTTCCGGAGGCCATGGAGGAGTACATACAAGAGGCACTGAGTCAAGGGGTACATCCGTCCATCAACTTCACCCGCAGCATCTAGTTTCTTCTTCGTGGCCAAGAAGGATGGAGGGCTGCGGCCATGCATCGATTACAGGACTCTGAATCAAGGAACCGTCAGATTCCGATACCCACTTCCTCTTGTCCCTGCAGCCCTCTAGCAACTCCGAACAGCCAAGATATTTACCAAGTTGGACCTCTGCAGTGCGTACAACCTGTTGAGAATATGTGAGGGGGACGAGTGGAAGACCGCATTCGTGACCCCTACCGGCCACTATGAGTATCTCGTTATGCCCTACGGATTGGTCAACGCCCCCTCCGTATTCCAAAATTTCATCCACGAGGTACTCCGGGAGTTTTTACACCACTTCGTCATAGTCTACATTAGGGCTGTCCCCGAATAGTCGAAGATTCGATGCATCGATATGCGGAGCCTGATTCGACCACCGATCTCACAGTCGAATCTTCGCGGGTGAAACGAGCATCATACCATTTTGCCAATATGGGGGTGCTCAATGTCTAATTGCACACAGAACTACTGGTTTTGTACGGTTATATTAAGTTATATACAGCCTTTGATTATGATAATGCAGTAAAAACAAAAGTGAAAAGAAAGAAGCGTTCAATAAATATCTTTAATGTGTTTGTGAATAATTCCAACCACCCCTGTGACAAATTTAATTTTCACTTTCCCTGATGCATGACGAGATGAGGACCATCTTGACGGCAGGGATTAGCCCGCGATCACACCGAACACGTTTTTGCAGTTGGAGGCGCCTCTTTTGAATGGTTTTCTGTTGGCAGTGAGCATTCCACGCGCTGTTTATGCACCCCCGGCGCCTCGCGTTTTTGCCGCCTGCTGCGCCTCGCGTTTTTGCAGGAGCGCTCTGAGCGCCTGAAGTTGAAAAAAAAAATCAACTCTGAGCGGAAAAACGCCCAACGTCATTCGCGTTCTTTTCCATTGTCCAATCGAATGAATGGAGAGGCGGGCCTTCTGTTGTGATGGCGAAAGTTTACCGTTGCTTAAAAAGTCCGGAGACTGCAAGAAATGGAGGAGAAACCTTTGGTGTCTATCGTGGGTAACCCGGAGCTGTATTATTTAGGGTTTCTGCTAATATGACAGTTTACTTAACAGCAAAAAAACTAAGATTTTAGAGCGCTCGCGCTATAATCCTTTGAATTGACTGACAGGACAGCTGTTTTGGTCGTTGCTTAGCAACATAAAAAGACCGCAGCACACTGATCTTTTATTAAAAGTCACCAAAAAAGGCAGTGCTGTGCGCCTCGCGTTTTTAGAACTAAAAGACGCGTTCTGTGTTTTTATTTAAACCTAAATAAGTTTGTCTGTCAGTTGGCAGGCAGTTTTGGTCGCTTTATTAAAAGTTGTTGCTGTGTGCAGTGTGTAAAATAAAATAAAAATAGTTTTACCCTCCTGCTGACTATAGTGTCGTGCCCCTCCCAACCCATTCACACACGCACATAAGCCTAGATGATTCGACTATCGGTCGACTATAGAAAGATTCGAAAATTCTGATTCGACTATGAAAATTCATAGTCGGGGACAGCCCTAGTCTACATAGATGACATTTTGATCTACTCCCGGAGTGAGGCCGAACATCGCCACCACGTTGCGGAGGTCCTTCAGAAACTCCGGGAACGCCAATTATATCTCAAGGCAGAGAAATGTTCATTCCATCTTCATTCTATACAATTTCTGGGATACATCATTGACCAGCGAGGGGTTCGCATGGACGAGGGGAAGGTATCTGCAGTAGTCTCCTGGCCAGAACCCACCACCATCAAAGAGCTCCAAAGATTCCTCCGTTTTGCAAATTTCTATCGTCGCTTCATCAGAAACTACAGCCTCATTACTGCTCCTCTCACCAATCTACTTAAAGGAAAACCTCGGACCCTTCAATGGAATCCAGATTCTGCCGCAGCCTTCCATACCCTCAAGACTTCCTTCACACAAGCTCCACTCCTGACTCACCCTGACCCGAATCTCCCTTTCGTGGTGGAGGTGGACGCATCCACTACCGGAGTAGGAGCTGTCTTGTCCCAACACCACGGTACTCCACCATTACTCCATCCATGCGCCTACTTCTCCCGGAAGCTCAGCCCAGCGGAGAGGAACTACGACATCGGCAACCGCGAATTACTGGCAATCAAGCTCACTCTGGAGGAGTGGCGACATTGGCTGGAGGGAGCATCTCATCCCTTTCAAGTAATCACAGATCACAAAAATCTACAATATCTCCGAGAAGCCAAGAGGCTCTGTCCTCGACAAGCTCGTTGGGCTCTAATCTTCTCCCGGTTTCACTTCAACATAACCTACCGTCCAGGCTCCAAAAATGTCCGAGCAGATGCTCTCTCAAGAATTCATGATAATCAAGAATCCACAGAAAGGTCTACGTCTATTCTTCCGGAAAACATCATTGTCTGTCCTATAAACTGGTCCAATCCGCCAGCCGTCGCCACTCCAGAACCCAGATCTCCGCCGGGCTGTCCACCAGGTCGTCAGTTTATTCCTCAGAACCAACGGGTAGATCTTATCCATTCCACGCACACACATCCCTGGGCACTGGACATCCAGGGGCCAACAACACCCTCTCGCTGCTGTTGGAGTGCTTCTGGTGGCCTGACATGGCAAGGGATGTGAGGCGTTATGTCCAAGGCTGTAAGGAATGTGCCATCTGGAAGAGTCCACGACATCTACCTGCAGGAAAGCTCCATCCCTTGCCCATACCGAACCGCCCCTGGTCACACCTAGGAGTTGACTTCATGACCGACCTCCCTCCTTCAGATGGCAATACCTGCATCCTAGTTATTGTGGATCGTTTCTCAAAGTTCTGTCAACTTCTGCCTCTGAAGGGTCTCCCCACTGCCCTGAAGACCGCTGAGAAACTATTCTATCACGTGTTCAGATACTATGGCATCCCCGAAGACATAGTATCTGACAGAGGACCACAGTTCATCTCAAGAGTCTGGAAGGCCTTTTTTAAGCTCCTAGGTGTGACCATCAGCCTCTCATCAGGATACCACCCTCAAACGAATGGACAGACCGAGAGAAAAATCCAAGAGGTGGGGCGGTTCCTCCGGACATTCTGTCATGGTCACCAGAACTCCTGGAACCAGTTTCTGGGCTGGGCAGAATACACCCAGAATTCACTGCGGCAACCCACTACAGGACTAACACCATTCCAGTGTGTGCTCGGATACTAACCACCTCTCTTCCCCTGGAATGGTGAACCATCACAGGTGCCCGCAGTGGATCACTGGTTCCGGGAGAGCGAGAGAGTCTGGGACGAGGCTCATCACCATCTCCAAAGGGCAGTGCGCAGAGCCAAGTCCACCGCTGATCGTAGGAGAATTCCAGGTCCCACTTACGCTCCTGGTCAGAAGGTCTGGCTCTCCACAATAGACATCCGTCTGCACCTGCCCTCGAAGAAACTAAGTCCCAGATTTGTTGGCCCCTTTACCATTCTGGAACAGGTCAATCCCGTCACCTACAAACTCCAGCTTCCACCCCAATACAGGATTTACCCCACATTTCACGTCTCATTATTGAAACCATTTCACCCTCCTGTTCTTCCCTCCACAGAAACTGGCCACGAAGAGGAACCTCCTCCCCCCTTGGTCCTGGAGGAAGGTTCCATATACTCTGTTCGGGAGATCCTGCAGTCCCGACGTCGTGGTGGTGTCTTGGAGTACCTAGTGGATTGGGAAGGATACGGACCAGAAGAGAGATCATGGGTACCCAGAGATGACGTACTAGATCCAGCACTCCTGGAGGAGTTCCACACTACTCACCCCGAGTATCCGGCACCTCGGGGATGAGGTAGACCACCACGGCGTCGGAGATCTCGGCCCTCAGGAGCGGGCCCTGGGGAGGGGGGTAATGTCACGGATTGGCCAGGTTCTTCCACCTCCCTCACACAGCGATCACTCTCACCTGAGTACTGATGACACGCACCTGCACGCAATCACCACCAGCACATTTAAGCACACCACACAACGCACTCAGTGTCCGGGCTCGTTTGTACGAAGCGGACTCATTGTGTTACTCTGACAAAGTTCGCAATACTTACCTTGCTACTTACCTGTGTCTACTTACCTGATTATCTGTTCTGTTCCAGTCCGTCTAAAAGCTCAGTCGATTCCAGTCAGCGGTGTGTGTGTCCCGTAAGCCATCCTCTGAACACCACAGGCGTTGGTGTGTGTCTTGCTCGAAGTTCTCCTCCCGTCGTTCCTGCAAAGGAAATCATCTTCAATCAATCCAGTTATACTTTCAAGAATTACTAGTCATCTGAACAGTTATACTTACCCGGTTCTGCACGTCATCATCTTCATTGCTCTGCTGCTGTAAATAAACCTCATTACTTTTACTTACCTCTCTCGTCCGTCTGCTTCCTTAACAATTACATTACTAATATATTTTAAGTAAAATCAATTTAATTCTGATTTATCTGACTACACTTAAAATATATTTAAGTGTTAGTGCTAATTAGTATATTTATATTGAGTCTACTTAAGTAGCACATTTGGGGAAATGTAATTTTAATGATTACATTACTAATATATTTGAAGTAAAATCAATTTAATTCTGATTTATCTGACTACACTTAAAATATATTTAAGTGTTAGTGCTAATTAGTATATTTATATTGAGTCTACTTAAGTAGCACATCTGGGAAAATGTTATTATGTTATTCTAGTTTTATTGTGTTGTTTTAAGTTCCTTGTGCTTTGTGTAAATACACTTTATTAATTTATTTAACTTTTGTCATTGTCTCATCTTTTTAAAACACTTATTTTATCTCTTACAGTATAATCTGACTCCATTTTAAATCATTGTAATTCGACCGATAAGGCCAATCATTACAACCTACTCCGATTCTTGCACGCACTGACCTCTCTGTCTGCTCCACCTCCGTCGAGAGTCCTGACTCCCCTCACACCACACCGATCCCTCAAGAATAGCGAGCGTTCCAGGACATGTTCAGCAAGGACGCAGCCACTCATCTTCCATCTCATCGGCCATGGGACTGTGCAATTGACTTGCATCCGAATCCGCAGAGGGTGACCAGTGGAAGACCGGTTTGCGAATTTCTATTGCTGCTTCATCGCCCATTACAGCCAGATATCGGCATCACTCACTTCACTCCTCAGCCGGAAAACCATATTCCTTACCTGGACCCCAGAGGCTCGCCAAGCCTTCCAATGACTCAAGTATGCCTTCTGTGCTGCACCGTCTCTCTCCCATCCAGACCCAAATCTCTGTTTTCGTGGTGGAGGTAGATAGGTAGGTAGCCGTCCTGTCCCAGTGAAAAGGTGAACCCCCATGTACTCCATCCATGTGCGCATCTCTTTAAGAAGCTATCCCTGGTGGACCAGAACTACGATGTGGTTACTACGTGAGTTACTCGCTATCAAACTCGCCCTGCAAGAGTAGTGACATTGGTTGGAAGGTGCCCAGCATGAGTTTGAGGTGATCACGGACCACAAAACCCTGCAGTACCTTCGGAGGCAAAACGTCTCAACTTGAGACAGGCACGTTGGGCTCTGTTCTTTACCTGCTTCCACTATGCCACAGCCCAAGATCGGTTGTTCACTGAAGCTAAGCAGGGCTGAGCCTGGTCAGTACCTGGATGGGAGACCTCCTGGGAAAACTAGGTTGCTGTTGGAAGAGGTGTTAGTGAGGCCAGCAGGGGGTGCTCACCCTGTGGTCTATGTGGGTCCTAATGCCCCAGTATAGTGATGGGGACACTATACTGTAAAAAGCACCGTCCTTCGGATGAGACGTTAAACCGAGGTCCTGACTCTGTGGTCACAAAATATCCCATGGCACTTCTCGTAAAGAGTAGGGGTGTAACCCCGGTGTCCTGGCCAAATTCCCTCCACTGGCCCTACTCAATCATGGCCTCCTAATAATTCCCTTCCATTAAATTGTCTATATCACTCTCTCCTCTCCACCTGTAGCTGGTGTGTGGTGAGCGCACTGTCAGCCATTGTACTGTGGCTGCCGACGCATCATCCAAGTGGATGCTGCACACTGGTGGTGGTTGAGGAGAGATCCCCCATATGATTGTAAAGTGCTTTGGGTGTAAGGAAATACACAATGAAAGTGCTATACAAATGCATCATTCATTCATTCATTCATTCATTCATTCACTTTGTCATCACTTACCGCCCTGCACATTACCCATACCTCGCCGGCCCCACCTAGGAGTGGATTTTGCCATGGACATCCCTCCTTTGAATGGATTCATGACCTTTCTAGTGGTTTTCGACCGCTTCTTCAAGGCCTGTAAATGAATCCCACTACGAGGATTGCCTACCACCCTGGAGAAAGCCGAAGCCCTATTGCCAACACGTATTCAGAAACTTCGGCTTTCCAGAAGACCTTTGAATATCTCCAACCGAGAGCCCCAATTCATCTCCAGGGTCTGGCAAGAGAGCGAGAGGGTATGGGACTCAGCTCATGTCTATCTCCAACAGGCAGTCCGGAGACACAAGGACAATGCAGATGCTTGTCGTTCCACAAACCCTGTCTACCAACCTGGTGACCGCATCTGGTTGTCCACCCGGGACATCCGTCACCGGTTGCCCAACAGCAAGCTGAGTCCCCGGTACATCAGTCCCTTCCCAATGGCAGTTACACTCCCCAAGTACTATCGCTTATACAAGCTTCTCCATGCTGGTCACCTGCCTGCTTCTGTCTGTGAAATAATCTTTAGAGGAGAAAATGGCAACATGGAAAATAGAAAATTAAGACACCCGAGTACATTCAAACAATAAAAGCCTTTTTTACTAGACTAGAATTTATGAACGAGGTGTTACTTAACCGTTTTGTCATCATCTATATCAACGATATCCTCATATATTTCTGCAACCTGGCTGATCATCGGCACCACTTGACACAGGTCCTCCATAAATTTTTACGGTTGTGAAGTGCAATTTCCACCATTTCCATGGCTATGTCTTTGACTAACATGGGATCTAAATGGACCAGAGGAAGGTACAGGCGGTTAAAAATTGGTCACAACCCACATCTATCAAGGAACTGCAGTGTATCTTGGAATTTGCAAACTTCTACAGGAGGTTCATCAACAACTTTAGTAAGAGACTTGCAAAATGTGCAGAGCAGGGCCCCCCTTCTGATATTATCCATCAAACTAATCTGATCGTTCACTTTTATTCTATAACCGCAAGTACAGCGTGCTAGCATTCCATTCCAGTTAGCTTGCCTTTCGCGTCTACTACGGTTTTCTTGCCAAGACAGAACTGCTTGTGGTTCCATCAAACCCATCGTTTCATCACAATTTCACCATCCAGTTGGGCACATCAACCATAAAAACTCCTTCAAAAACAGCCAGAAAGCTTGTAGTTGTAATTGATGATCAGCTGACTTTCTCAGACCATATTGTTAAAACTGCCCACTGCGTTCTCAAAACTCTGGTTATTTGATAGTACCTAGAATATCAAAATCAACTGCAAAAATCAAAATCAACTGCAAAATCAACATTTTCTTATTTAGTGCCCAAACTCTGGAACAATCTACCTAAAACGGTTCGGGAGTATGCGGATGCCCTGGAGTCACATACTTGGTGAATATACAGGGTGAGAGTGCAGTAAATGGCCAACTTAGTAGGGGCTGCTCCCACCTGGCAGCCTGTAAAATTGATTGAATTCCTCAGAATTAAATGCCTATGGGACCAGAGCTAAACATTCAAGATACTTCATACATGTGCACATCGTTTGTGACATTTATGAATGAACACATTTATAAATGAACACAGCCTGCCCCCTCAAGTGCGGACTGTAAGTACTCAGCTCCTGAACAAACCACACATAAATATTGTCTCTTTGTCGTGTATTTGCTGAGTTTCAGTTCATTTTCGTGACACGTTTCTAAATGAAGGTCACAAAGACCAACCCGGCAGACAGCACACCCTGTTTGTTTTCTTTATTTTGCAAAATCACAATGTTTTTTTGTTATTATGAGTGTATACATATAAAAGTAGACCCTTTACAGATTCGATTGATGTACTGCTCTTATCTGTATGATCAGAAATGAAGGAGTAATTCTAAGTTCCTTTTGGGGTTATCAGAGAAACTGCCACATAAAAAACTGTCATATTAGCAGAAAACCTTAAAAATACAGCTCTGTGGCGCTTAAACTGCGCGCAAAATGCTCACTGCCAACAGAAAACAATTCAAAAAAGGAACCTCTCACTGCAAAAAAAAAAAAACGTGTTCTATCTGACTGGGGACTTTGGCTGCATTATTTAGGTCAACAAGAACTGCAAACTCTTTCCATACCACCTTATGTACTCGCTGCATCGTAAGAAGAATGGCATCTACACTAATATTAGTCTGTTTCATTCTTATTCCAAAGTCACCGTAGCCATCAGATCCAGTCTGTATGCAGATCAGATGGTCAATGCAGTCCCCCCGATTCGGTCCATACCCAGCCCAACTGGTGGATCAGCACCTAGAGGTGACCTCTTCAGCCCTGAATGTCAGTGGAGACCAAGGCAACTAGATGCGCCCCACAGATGGATCCCCAGTGAAGACCTAGATGGCCATCGGCACAAGACCACAGGAACCTGATGAGTCATCTGCAATCTGACTTGCTGCAACATGGAACAAAATGCTGGTTTCATCTGGCCAGAGGAGAACTTGCCCCTGACCGAGCCTGGGTTCTCCCAAGGTTTTTTTTCTCCCATTTCTGTCACCGATGGAGTTTTGGTTCCTTGCCGCTGTCGCCTCTAGCTCACTTATTCGGGAACACTTAATTTCCAGTAATATTCTGTATTATTTGAACTGAACTGAGCTGGATGTTGACATTACTGAATTCAATGAACTGCCTTAAACTGAAAATTGGTTGTTTACTGTTTTCCTTTTGCATTGTTGACACACTATTGTCCTATTTAATACTGTAAAGTTGCTTTGACACAACCTGTATTGTTAAAAGCGCAATATAAATAAAGGTGACTTGACTTGATCTTAAGATAAACAACACTACATCTTGTGGAGATTAACATTAACATACAGTAACCCCAATGCAGGAACTACTTTGTTCTCCCTCAAGCTTATCATTTGTAGAAGGCAGGAATGAGGACTTCAGCATTCCATTGATAAAAGACTGTTCCAATCACTATGTGCTCATTCGCTGATCACAGTCCTTCATTCTGAGACCTAAATGTGAATGACCACTGTGCACTGCAGACTGACCAAACCATTTTTTTTTTCTTTCTCAAAATTTCATTATTGAAAATCATAGCTTTCAGCCATCTTACAATAGCCATAACTTTTGTTGCGTTCAAGATATGGACAAAATAAAAAGTTTTGGAAAGGGCTTGAGCCCAGCTTTCATGTGGTATCAAAACCCAGAAAAGGTAACATTTCACCATGAGTTAGGTTTTTTATTAATATTATTATTTAAGTGCAAAACCATTACATTGGTGGTGCTACTTAGATCTGAAATTAGTGAAGGAGCAAAACACCTATTCTAAGTCATCACTGACCACAGCAATCTTAAGTTTCTCCATGAAGATCCGTCAAACTTGCTGGGCTTTCTTCTTTACCAGATTCAATTTCACCGTGGCTTACCGCCCTGGTAATAAGAATCAGAAAGCTGATGCACTGTCTGGTGTATACCATCCAGAATCAGACACCACTCCTCCAGAGCTCATTTTCCCAGCCATCATAGTTAGCCCTATTCACTGGTCCATCGATGATCAAACCACCGAAGCCATGCAGTCTTCTCTGCTGGAAGGTCCAGAGGGACAGATCTCTGTTTCAACTCAATATGGCCAGGAAATCTCCCAATACGCCCAAGGATGCTCAGTCTGTGCCTTATCCAAAGTTTCACATCACCTTCCTGAATGCAAACTAATACCTCTGCCTGTTCCTAATAGGCCCTAGTCACACATTGGAATCGAATTTCATCACAGACCTACCACCTTTGGATGCCCACACCTGTATCCTCATCATTGTAGACAGCTTCTCCAAAGCATGTTAGTTGTTTCCACTGAAGGGATTACACACCACCTTCGAAATGGCTGAAAACCTCTTCCAACAAATCTGTCCTAGCTTTGAGATTCCAACTGCACAGGGTAACAGTCAGCTTATCTTCCTGCTATAATCATCCAGAAGATACAGGATATACCTACAGTCATATTGTTACAATCATCAAAACTGGAGCGGTTTCCTTCCTTGGGTTGAGTATGCACAGAACTCTCTGCGTCAAGCCACCACAGGATTAACATCCTTCCAGTGCATACTCTGCTACCGACTGCCCCTGTTTATCTGGTCAGGTGGGCCTTCCAGCTGTCCATCACTGGTTTAAAGAAAGCAAGAGGGTCTGGGACTCATCTCACATTCACCTGCAGAGGGCAGTTTGAGACTCAAGAGACAGGCTAGTGCTAGAAGATCTGCAGCACCCCAGTACCATCCAGGGCAGAAGGTTGCCTCTTAACCAGGGACATCTGTCTTTGCCCTGTCGCGAACTGAGGGTGTTTTCACACCTAGTTTATTTAAGCCCTGCAAACGCTCTCGGAGTGGTTCAGCTTGTCTATGCGAATAAAACAAGTGATCTCAGACCTTCATTTTATGTATCATTACTCCATTAATCAAACCCTTCACTAACCTGTAGTCATTTCAGTTTTAGATAGCCTCACACGGGTCACCATTACATTTAAATGTTAGATAGCCCCACACAATGTAGTGGTTTAAGGTCTAAAAAGATACAGTACATACAGTATTCACCACTAATACGCTACTAAATATATTGTAGTAGCCTAAAACTTTTGTACAGCTGCTCTGCAACAATTTGTATTGTAAAAAGCGCTATACAAATAAACTTGAATTGAATTGAATTGAATTAAAAAGCACCACCAGAGTAATGGCTTTGGGCTTAAATATTAATATTAAAATTTAGTTTTGATCATACTATTTCACGGGGCACCAGCCAAAGACTTTCGCCTCGACAATATAGAATAATTACGGAAGATTGTTGAATAAATAAGAATTCCTTAAATTATAGGAATTTTTTGTCTGACCAATCTGAAGGACTAAGAGACTTCGTTAACTTGTAGAGCCTCTTACTGCATTATCAACACAAGAAAGACACCAGTGTAAAAAAAGGGGTTTTGTTAACAAAAGGATAGACAATAATAACTAAACAGCTACTAATGAGTACAATAAATGGATAAAGTGTTGCATCCTTCTGCTTTGTGACAGGTCTCGTTTATCCCTGCTGTAACCACAACATAAAAAAAATACATATTAACATCTTGAATGTGACCCTTAAACTGTCAAAGGATGTTTATCAATGTTTACAGTATAAAGATTTTTTTTTTTAAAATGCAAAAAACCTTTTTGTGTGTCTTCCTTTTTTTCACTATCATACAGTATCTTGCCTCTTTTTTCCTCATTTTCAGATGAGCTGAAGACCCAGCTAAAAATTAGACGAAAACAAATGGCAGTCCAAGGTTAGTGACTTTCAAAATGCTTAAGACTTTCAAATAACCATTAACCATTGGTTTTTACATTCCTTTTTTTTTTTTTTTTTACCACATTTTTATTCTACTCAATCAAAGACTGACCAGTGTGTTGTTACTGTATTAGTGTTTTTGGGTAATTGTTTTATGACAAACTTTGCTAATGTTATGAAAGAATTTGATTTGAGATATGTATTTAAGTGTTTTGGTATTTGTAGTAAATTTTGAATGTGAAATGTACTGCTGTGCAGAGTCAAGTCAAGTCAACTTTATTTTTGTAGTGTTTTATACAAAGTGTTGATTCAGTTTTGATTTAGTCCAATAACTGTGTGAGCTTCATCAATCATGATAGAAGTGATTTAATTAAGCAGTTTTACTGGTGACAGTAGTGTTGATATTCAACTTTTATTCAATATTCAGTTCACTGTTGTTTCAATTAATTTCAATAACAGTGTTGATGTTGCAACAGTAGTGTCATCATTACTCTCAATTTAGTTTAAATTTTGTTCTCATCTGATAGTGTCAGTGTCATCAATATTGATAATATTGCTAAATAGTAAATGCCTTTAAGTTATTAAGAGTGTGGTAACCAGGGTTGGGGCCATTCATGAATTGAACTGAGAATGAATGGTAAATTTCAATTCACTTCCTGTAATGGAATTGAAATTGAATTGGAAAGTCAGGAAACAGAATTGAAATCAAATAAATTCCACTAAATTCCACTTGAGTTGCTAAATAAAATAATTTGACTTGATTTGCTTAATAGTTTATAGTACATTAAATATTGTAAATCACATAAACAAAAAACAAATAAAAGAAATACAAAGTACTGTATGTTTAGTATGTTAAAGGAGAACTCCGGTGTGATATTGACCTAAAGTGTATTGAATCATGATACCGAGTGTGAACGTACCTTGCATATTTCATCTCGGTTTGTGTCCAGCTGTCCGAAATCTGGGGTCAGTTAGCCGATGCTCACAACAGGCTGTCTATGAGAGTGAACAGGGCATCGGAAAAGCCATGTAAATAAATCACTGTTTTACGCCATTTACGAGGCACAAAGTAGCTCCACACTTCATCGGTAGACTTCCTAGGGCCCTGACATTTCAAACGAGACATTGAGAACTCAGAAAAAGCACCGGTAGTTTATTTTACAAGAAGATTTATACAGACAGTACCTGGGAAAGAAAATCCGGTCGCCGCCATCCTGAACTTAGTCACGATAAATCGAGTGTCGAGCACCAATGAATTTATCAGGTTATCAACGTATCAGGTTGTAGTTTCCTTCGTGCTCGACACTCGACTTATCGTGACTACATTTAAGATGGCGGCCACCGCTCTGTTCCTGGTGGATGATGTCTGTATAAATCTTCTTGTAAATAAACTACCGGTGCTTTTTCTGAGTTCTCAATGTCTCGTTTTAAATGTCAGGGCCCTAGGAAGTCTACTGATGAAGTGTGGAGCTACTTTGTGCCTCGTAAGTGTTGGTCCACTGTGTTTTATCAAGGGCAGGGTCAATGCAGCTAGCTATCAGGAGATTTTGGAGCACTTCATGCTTCCATCTGCTGAAAAGCTTTATGGAGATGAAGATTTCATTTTTCAGCACGACCTGGCACCTGCTCACAGTGCCAAAACCACTGGTAAATGGTTTACTGACCATGGTATTACTGTGCTCAATTGGCCTGCCAACTCTCCTGACCTGAACCCCATAGAGAATCTGTGGGATATTGTGAAGAGAAAGTTGAGAGACGCAAGACCCAACACTCTGGATGAGCTTAAGGCCGCTATCGAAGCATCCTGGGCCTCCATAACACCTCAGCAGTGCCACAGCCTGATTGCCTCCATGCCACGCCGCATTGAAGCAGTCATTTCTGCAAAAGGATTCCCGACCAATTATTGAGTGCATAACTGAACATAATTATTTGAAGGTTGACTTTTTTTGTATTAAAAACACTTTTCTTTTATTGGTCGGATGAAATATGCTAATTTTTTTGAGATAGGAATTTTGGGTTTTCATGAGCTGTATGCCAAAATCATCAATATTAAAACAATAAAAGGCTTGAACTACTTCAGTTGTGTGTAATGAATTTAAAATATATGAAAGTCTAATGTTTATCAGTACATTACAGAAAATAATGAACTTTATCACAATATGCAAATTTTTTGAGAAGGACCTGTATTATGTGGTAATCATATATTGAATGTATAGTACATCCAGAAACTTATCACCACTGTCATTTAATTATTAATTCATAATGTACAGTTCTCATTTTTATTTACTTGCATTTGATCAACTCTATTTCATACATTACTTGGTATTTGTAAAGCATCATAAATAAAGTTCAAATGTATGTCTCTAAATGCAATCACAAATAAATGCTCAAAAACAGCAATAAACGGAATTCAGTGGAATTACACTTCCTGTAATTCCAATTCAATTCCAACTCTGTTTCCAGTAATTGTTGTTGAATTCCAATTCCATTTCCTTCTTTGACTGAATAGGACAACCCTGGTGGTAACAGTGTGAAATGTTTTAAAAAGTGAACTAAATACTGTGAAATATGCCCTAGATATTGCAAAAGGCTATAAGACTGTTACTGGTAATATTTAGCACAACAGAACTTTTGGAGGACAATGTTTTTTATTCAGAATTTTTGAGTATTTTGACTTCTGAAAAATTTGTCAAGCTTTTTGTTGATTACAGATGACAACCGTTCTGGATTAAGTCACATTAAATTGCACAAATTTCTTATTGTGTCTCTTTGTTTGGTTCTGTTTAGGCTTAACAGGAAGCCAAACAGCATCAGAGTCAGACTCTGTTGAGGAGAGAATTCTTAACCAGATAGAAGAGGAAAAGAAAAAGTGTGTCCCATTTCATTACTCAAGTATTTGTAATGCACTACTCTAACCTTCATTAATCTTGTAATTTACAAATCTAAAACAGTATTATGCTTTATGGAGTGTTATGATGACTTTTAATTGAATATGTCTTGTTTACATTGCTCATGCTGATTTTTTTACTTTATAGTTACAAGATCAAATCTGGATGTTTAAAAGGGTTGAAGACAGAGATTGAACATCTACAGCTGTTGAATGAAAAGTTGAAAGTGAAATTCCAAAAGGACTTCGAGAATTGGTGGACCCAGGAGGGCGCTAGGCTACAGGTTTTATTGTTCTCAATTTGTAGCAGTTACTTCTTGATATTTTGCTAGTTAGTAACTTTACAGTATAGTCTAGATTTATCTGACATGTGATGTTTAACAAAGTGTTACTAGCTAAGTTTCTGGCCTATTAAATGAAACACTTTGTTTCC
Source organism: Garra rufa (assembly GCF_049309525.1). Classification (NCBI taxonomy): domain Eukaryota; kingdom Metazoa; phylum Chordata; class Actinopteri; order Cypriniformes; family Cyprinidae; genus Garra; species Garra rufa. The sequence goes on along the minus strand of NW_027394279.1, from coordinate 367,277 downwards.
TAATATGCTATAAAAAATTATATATATATAAAAAATATATATAGTGTGTATTAAGTAACTAGATGTTAAAATATTTGATCAAGGGATCAGGTACACATAGAATAGTCTACTAGTGTTTAGCTATTCGGCAAAGCAGGATCAGACACACATAGATAGTAAAACATACAATTCTCATGGCTCTTCGTAGCTGCTTTTTTACAGGGACTGTATTGTCCTGTCCTGTTTACTGTCAGCCCATTTGTGGGAATATACAGTATGTCTACTGATACAGCAGCTTGTTTTACATACTCTCAGCAGCATGCATATATTGGCTTGTATTGTCCCTTCCTTGTCTCCTGCTTTGTTGGGGGAGATTTCATGTAAGATGATTATCCAGCAGCAGTGTAGCAAATCCATTCCACCAGGACAAATTATACATTAATATTGTTAAATCCATTACCATGCCAAGTTACCCATTATTATACCCCAAATTATCTAGTTAGGGCCCGAGCACCGATGGTGCGAGGACCCTCTTGTTTCTGCTCCGTTTATTTATTATTAGGGCCCGAGCCCAAAAGGGCGAAGGCCCTATTGTTCTTCTAAGGATTCTTATTTTTTTTTTTTTTTTTTTTTTTTTCAACCGTTGGGGCACTTTTGGGGGCCTTAACATACTCAAAAACTCTTGAAAATTTGCACACACGTTGGAATCTGCCGTCGTCCGGACGCCACAGAGGCTGGGACCCGGGCGTGGTTCAGGGCATCTACAGCGCCCCCTGGAACACAGTTTGAAAACTTGATGTACTGCGCACACATACTTGCACGTACTCATATGAAACTCGGTACACATATAGAACTCATCGAGCTGAACAACTTTTGTACTCTATGTCATGGGCTCCACGCAACAGGAAGTGAGATATTTAGGGCTGTTTAAAAAGCGCATGCTCTGGAATTTAACGTACTCCTCCCAGGAATTCCATGGGATTGTCACCAAACTCGGTCAGCATGATCTCAAGACATTGGGGACGCTAAATTGCGAGGAGATTTTTGATATCTCGAACGGTTTGGCCGTGGCAAGGCGACAAAGTTATGGCGAGAAATGAGAAACAGGAAGTGTCTAATAACTGTTGCACACATTGCCTGATTCTGATGAAACTTCACCAGTTTGTTCCTTGTATGATGCCGATTCCATAAATGTGACTATTATGAGTCAAAGTTATAGCGCCACCAACTGGCAGCAGGAAACGTGTCATTTTCAAAATGCTTTGAAATCAGCCTCTTAATTTTACTCGATTTTCTTTAAACTTCATCAAAATCATGTCAAAACACGGCCGATAAGAATATGTAAAGGGGTCGATGATAAATCAAATGCTGTTGCCATGGCAACGTGACAAACTTTAAAATTACATTCCTGTCTTTTCGAGGCAGATAACATGCTTAGAATTTCATGAAACTCAACACACACATCAATATTAATGATAGTTAGACACTGGCAAAAGGTCATAAATGGGCGTGGAGCAGGCACTCTATAGCGCCATCTTTTGACAAAAGTTGGGGGGTTAGTTTTTCCTACAGTCACCAAACTCTGTACATATATTGTTCTCATCAATCTGGACAACTTTCTAAATCAAACTCATTAGCTAAGACCAACAGAAAGCCGGCTATTTTGATTTGAAGGTGGATTTTTTGAAAAATCAGGTAGTAAACAAATTCACACTACTCCTAAGAACAACCAGCTGTTCACACCAAACTTTTTTAACATGAAGAGAAGATTCTGAATATGTTAAATTGCGAGCGGATTTTGGATATTTCGAACGGTGTTGACGTGGTGATTTTTTAAAGATATAGTAAAAAACATAACCCTAATTTTTTATATCTTTAAAGTGCAGCATCCAAACTCTTTAAAACTTTTTTCACACAGAGATCTAATCATTCTGAGCAAGTGCTGGAAATATTAATTTTATATAAGCTTCAATGAATTAAAGAAAATTAAAAAAATAACTCAGAAACCTGCTGTCACTCTGGTGAATGTCTCTACAGTATGTGTGTGCGTTCAGTCAGGCACAGAGAAGCTCATTATTGCAGGGGGGAGGGGTGAGAGGCAGAGAGGGTGACAGAGTAGAGAGCCATCCTACAGACCATCTTTGAACAAAAAAATGCACATATGTATTTTAATTACATAAATATGTCTGATCTTTGAGAGTCTGATATTTTGAGAAAATATAAAGGGTCACTTAGTCTTTCATTGTTCGTATTTTGCAGTTGTTGTTTTTTATTTATTTTTTACTTAACTGTACCATGAACTTGTCCTATTCAGTCACATAGCAAAAGATTAAAAAAAATACAACTTTTTAGCATGATCAATTTATCTTCATTGATAGACAATATTTACATAGTGTTATTTATTGAATATAAAATAATAATAATAAAAAATTATGACAAACTTTGACAACAAAACAAACGTTACTGTTAATTTCTTCAAAACATCTGAAAACCATAATTTTAAGATCAGTTATAAATATATATCACCCCGTTAAAATACTCAACTTGATTTTTAAAGATATTTTGAAAGAATGAAGAGTTTATAGAGCACTTTATTGTGTATTGCTGTACACCCACATGAACTGTGTTCATGTTCATGTTAATTCACAGTACATAAACTTTATATGAATACTTTTTTTAGCTTAATATTAATTAACATTAATAAATGCTATTTATTTATTGGTCATGTTAACTAATATAGTTAATTTTAACAAATGAAACTGGATGGCAACATTTTATATTTTGTGTGTATGTGTCTGTGTGTTGATTTTAAAGTGTAACCCTTTCAATTCTGTAAACTTAAAATCCAAACTAGCAGAGGGTTACTGTGAATGCATGTGCCAACTGGGCACCGTCTTCCTTATTGATTCTTAGTTATGTAGCGCTTAAGAGTGATGTCTTATAACAGGAGTCACCAGCAAAGCAATATCCACACAAAAATTGTACAGATAGGTAACAATGACATTTAAGCAGAAGTGGTGGATGTAAAGGAAGCAATAATAACATTTTGCTATCATCATGAATCATGTTCTTATCATCATTTGTAGCATACTGGTTCACAGTTGGCATTTATCTGAAGTCCTTGCATTGATTGCATTTAGTTAAATCAACATTATATTTGGTCAGTCTGATCTTGAAGCCTTAGAGATGTTAAATTGTGAAGATCTTGAGTTTTCATTAAAGGGCATGTCCGTGGTGGCCTGACAAAGTTTGATGTTTCTGCATAGACATAGAAGTGGTTATAACTTAGCCTGAAAATGTCTGATCTGCCACAAAATTCACAGGTTTGGTAAGAGTCCTGGCCTGAAGACACCTAAAGACCAATATTCAGATATTATCATAGCGCCACCTGTTGGCAGCAGGATATCTCATATATTTCACTAACTCAAACATACCAAGGTCAATCTGCACCAAACTTCGTATGTTTGATAATAGTGCTGGCCTGAACACATCTACATGCCAATAATCAGTTATAGGCATAGCGCCACCAGCTGGCAGCGGCAAGTTTGGCACATTTAAGTGACTTTGACATATTTCTCCTACATTTACTGTATTAAAAGCATACTGCCCACCGTTTGCTGTTTTCCTGAAGCCACCGGTCGGCGGTGAGCCCGGGTGCGAGGGCCCGTTCATCGCTGCTCGCAGCTTTAATTCTTCTTCTTCTTCTTCTTCTTCTCCAAAATGAAAAGTCTTTTTGAGGGCCTAAACATGCCCGAAAACTCACGAAACTTTACACACGCATCAGACCTGGCGAAAATTTACATCTGATATGGTTTTCAAAAGTGGGTGTGGCAAAATGGCTCGATAGCGCCACCTATAAAATTTCAACGGAGTGCCCCTCGAGCTACGTTTCACGTACATGTACGAAACTCGGTACACATATGTAACACACCAATACCTACAAAAAAGTCTCCTGGTGCAACATCCGAAACCCAACAGGAAGTCCGTTATATTGAATTTCCTGTACGATTTTTGTGCAGTTTTTGCCATTTTCAGGCCTCATACTTTAACGAACTCCTCCTACAGTTTTTATCCGATCATCTTCAAATTTGCTGAGTGTCATCATAAGGCCTTTGCGATGTTAAATTGCGAAGCTTTAGAGTTTTCGTCGAAGGGCGTGTCCGTGGCGGCCGGACAAACTTTGATGTTTCGCCATGAAAAAGGAAGTTGCTATAACTCAGGCATACGATGTCCGATCTGCCTCAAACTTCACATGTTTAATGACAGTCCGGTCCTGAACACACGTCAGTGCCCATATTCAGTTATAGTCATAGCGCCACCTGCTGACAACAGGAAATGACATGTTTAACACTGTTACGGACTCCTAGAAACATATTGAAAAGCGTTAACAAGTCTTAAATAGGCTAGCAACATGCTACAAACATGCTAAAACATGCTAGCAACACTTAGCTAAGAGCTAAAGCATGCTATTAATACAAATACAAAAGGAAATTGCTGTAAGTCATGTATATAATGTTGAATCTGACCCAAACTTAATATTCAACATGCTACAAAAATAATAAAGTATGCTAGCAACACTTAGCTAATATGCTAAAGCATGCTAATAATACAATGAAACAGGAAGTTACTCTAACTCAGGCATACAATGTCCAATCAGCCCCAAACTTAACATGTTTGATAAGAATCCTGGCCTAAACACACGCCCATGCCCGTATTCGGTTATAGTCATAGCGCCACCAGCTGGTAACAGGAAGCCACATGTTTAATACTGTTGTGGATGCCTAGCAACATTTAAAAAAAAATCAACAACTGTTAAACAGGGTAGCAACATGCTAGAAACATGCTATAACATGTTAGCAACATTTAGCTAAGTGCTAAAGCATACTCTTAATGCAATGAAACAGGAAGTTACTGTAACTCAGGCATGCAATGTCCAATCAGCCCCAAACTTCACATGTTTGATAACAGTCCTGGCCTGAAGATATCTACATGCCAATATTCAGTTATAGTTATAGCGCCACCTACTGTCAACAGGAAGTGACATGTTTAACACTGTGACACACTATTAGCAACACACTAAAAAAGCCATTGAGTGCTAAACTAGTTTAAAACGTACTCAAACATGCTAGCAACACTTACTTAGTGCTAAAGCATGTTGTTAAAGACATAAAACAGGAAGTTGCTGTAACTCAGACATGCAATGTCCAATCAGCCCCAAACTTCACGTTTGATAAGAGTCCTGGCCTGAAGATATATACATGCCCATATTCAGTTATAGTCACAGCGCCACCTGCTGACAACAGGAAGTGACGTTTAATGATGTTACGGACTCCTAGCAACATAATTAAAAGCGTCAGCAAGTTTTAAATAGGCTAGCATCATGCTAGAATCATGTTAAAACATGCTAGCAACACTTAGCTGAGAGCTAAAGCATGATATTAATACAAAGAAAAATAAGTGTAACTCATGCATACAATGTCCAATCTGACCCAAGCTTAATATGTTTGATAAGAGTCCTGGTCTGAACACAAGCCCATGCCCATATTCAGTTTTAGTGATAGTGCCACCTGCTGGCAACAGGAAGTCACATGTTTAATACTGTTGTGGATGCCAAGAAACATTTTAAAAATATCAACAAGTGTTAAATAGGGTAGCAACATGCTAGAAACATGTTAGCAACATTTAGCTAAGTGCTAAAGCATACTCTTAATGCAATAAAACAGGAAGTTACTGTAACTCAGGCATGCAATGTCCAATCAGCCCCAAACTTAATATGTTTGATAAGAGTCTTGGCCTGAATACATTTACATGCCAATATTCAGTTATAGTCATAGCGCCACCAGCTGGCAACAGCAAATTACTTGTTTTACACTAACTCAAGCATGCAATGTACAATTTGCACCAAACTTGACATGTTTGCCAATAGTCCTGGCCTGAAGACATCTAAAATCCAATATTTTGTAATAGCGCCACCTGTTGGCAGCAGGATATGTCATGACTTACACTCAAGCATGCCATGTTCAAGCTTCACCAAACTTCATATGTTTGATAAAAGCACTGGCCTGAACACATCTGCATGCCAATATTCAGTTATAGGCATAGCGCCACCAGCTGGCAGAAGGAAGATTGGCACATATCAATGACTTTGACATATTCCTCCTACATTTTCTGTGTTAATAGCATAGTGCCCACCATTCGCCACCGATCGGCGGTGAGCCCGAGTGCGAGGGCCCTACCATCGCTGCTTGCAGCTTTAATTATTATTATTAGGGCCCGAGCACCGATGGTGTGAGGACCCTATTGGATCTGCTTCGTTTATTATTATTATTATTATTCTTCTTCTCCGGAATGAATCGCATTTTTGAGGGCCTAAACATACCCGAAAACTCATGAAACTTTGCACACACATCAAACCTGGCGAAAATGGATGTCTGATATGGGTTTCAGAGATGGGTGTGGCAAAACGGCTCGATAGCGCCACCTTTACACGTTCCGCGGTGTGCGCTTTCAGCTATGATTCACGTACATGCATGAAAATCGGTACACACATGTAACTCACCAATACCTACAAAAAAGCCTCCTGGGACAAAATCCGAAACCCAACAGGAAGTCGGTTATTATTAATTTTCTTAGCAAAATTTGTGTCATTTTTGCCATTTTCAGGCGTCGTACTTGAACGAACTCCTCCTAGAGATTTACTCCGATCAACAGCAAATTTGGTGAGTCTAATCTAAAGCCCTTTGTGACGTTAAATTGTGAAGATCTAGAGTTTTCATCGGAGGGCGTGTCCGTGGCGGCCTCGCAATTTTCGATGTTTCGCCATGAAAAAGGAAGTTGCTATAACTTAGGCATAAAATGTCCGATCTGTCCCAAACTTCACATGTGTGATACCACTCCGGACCTGATGACATCTACATATCCATATTCAGTTATAGTCATAGCGCCACCTGCTGGCAACAGGAAGTGTCATGCTGTACTCCACAACCAACTCCTCCTAGAGATTTATACAGATCAACACCAAAATCGGTCAGTCTAATATAAAGGCCTTAGTGATGTTAAATTGTGAAGATCTTGAGTTTTCGTTGAAGGGCGTGTCCGTGGCGGCCTGACAAATTTCGAGGTCTCGCCATGGATATAAAACTTGTTATAACTCAGCCATAAAATGTCCGATTTGCCTCAAACTTCACATATTCGATAAGAGTCCTGGCCTGAACACATCTGAAGGCCAATAATCTATTATAATCACAGCGCCACCTGTTGGCAACAGGAAATGACTTGTATCAAACTCCTCCTAGAGATTTAATGATATCGACATTATATTTGGTCAGTCTGATCTAGAGGCCTTAGAGATGTTAAATTGCGAAGATCTTGAGTTTTCGTTAAAGGGCGTGTCCGTGGCTGCGTGACAAAGTTTGATGTTTCGCCATGGACATAGAAGTTATTATAACTCAGCCATAAAATGTCCGATCTGCCTCAAACTTCACAGGTTTGGTAAGAGTCCTGGCCTGAAGACACCTAAAGGCCAATATTCAGATATTATCATAGCGCCACCTGTTGGTAGCAGGATATATCATATCTTTCACTAACTCAAACATACCAAGGTCAATCTGCACCAAACTTCATATGTTTGATGAAAGTGGTAGCCTAAACACATCTACATGCCAATAATCAGTTATAGGCATAGCGCCACCAGCTGGCGGCAGTAAATTTGGCACATTTAAGTGACTTTGACATATTTCTCATATTTTTACTGTATTAAAAGCATACTACCCACCATTTGCTGTGTTCCTAAAGCCACCGGTCAGCGGTGAGCCCGTGTGCGAGGGCCCGTTCATCGCTGCTTGCAGCTTTAATTAGGGCCCGAGCACTGCAGTGCGAGGACCCTATTGGAATTGCTCCGTTTATTATTATTCTTCTTCTTCTCCAAAATGAAAAGTCTTTTTGAGGGCCTAAACATGCCCGAAAACTCACGAAACTTTGCACACGCATCAGACCTGGCGAAAATTTACATCTGATATGGTTTTCAGAAGTGGGTGTGCCAAAATGGCTCGATAGCGCCACCTATAAAATTTCAACGGAGTGCGCCTCGAGCTACGTTTCACGTACATGTACGAAACTCGGTACACACATGTAACACACCAATACCTACAAAAAAGTCTCCTGGTGCAACATCCGAAACCCAACAGGAAGTCTGTTATATTGAATTTCCTGTACGATTTTTGTGCAGTTTTTGCCATTTTCATGCCTCGTACTTTAACGAACTCCTCCTACAGTTTTTATCCGATCATCTTCAAATTTGCTGAGTGTCTTCATAAGGCCTTTGCGATGTTAAATTGCGAAGCTTTAGAGTTTTCGTCAAAGGGCGTGTCCGTGGCGGCCGGACAAACTTTGATGTTTCGCCATGAAAAAGGAAGTTGCTATAACTCAGGCATAAAATGTCCGATCTGCCTCAAACTTCACATGTTTGATAACAGTCTGGTCCTGAACACACGTCAGTGCCCATATTCAGTTATAGTCATAGCGCCACCTGCTGACAACAGGAAGTGACATGTTTAACACTGTTACGGACTCTTAGCAACATATTGAAAAGCCTTAACAAGTCTTAAATAGGCTAGCAACATGCTAGAAACATGCTAAAACATGCTAGCAACACTTAGCTAATATGCTAAAGCATGCTAATAATACAAATACAAAAGGAAATTGCTGTAACTCATGCATATAATGTCAAATCTGACCCAAACTTAATATTCAACATGCTACAAACATAGTAAAGCATGCTAGCAACACTTAGCTAATATGCTAAAGCATGCTAATAATACAATGAAACAGGAAGTTACTCTAACTCAGGCATACAATGTCCATTCAGCCCCAAACTTCACATGTTTGATAAGAGGCCTGGCCTGAACACACGCCCATGCCCGTATTCAGTTATAGTCATAGCGCCACCAGCTGGTAACAGGAAGCCACATGTTCAATACTCTTGTGGATGCCTACCAAAATTTTAAAAATATCAACAAGTGTTAAACAGGGTAGCAACATGCTAGAAACATGCTATAACATGTTAGCAACATTTAGCTAAGTGCTAAAGCATACTCTTAATGCAATGAAACAGGAAGTTACTGTAACTCAGGCATGCAATGTCCAATCAGCCCCAAACTTCACATGTTTGATAACAGTCCTGACCTGAAGATATCTACATGTCAATATTCAGTTATAGTCATAGCGCCACCTACTGTCAACAGGAAGTGACATGTTTAACACTGTGACACACTATTAGCAACACACTAAAAAAGCCATTGAGTGCTAAACTAGTTTAAAACATACTCAAACATGCAAGCAACACTTACTTAGTGCTAAAGCATGTTGTTAAAGATATAAAACAGGAAGTTACTGTAACTCAGGCATGCAATGTCCAATCAGCCCCAAACTTCACATGTTTGATAAGACTCCTGGCCTGAAGATATATACATGCCCATATTCAGTTATAGTCACAGCGGCACCTGCTGACAACAGGAAGTGACGTTTAATGGTGTTACGGACTCCTAGCAACATATTAAAAAGCGTTAGCAAGTTTTAAATAGGCTAGCATCATGCTAGAATCATGTTAAAACATGATAACAACACTTAGCTAAGAGCTAAAGCATGATATTAATACAAAGAAAAATAAGTGTAACTCATGCATACAATGTCCAATCTGACCCAAGCTTAATATGTTTGATAAGAGTCCTAGTCTGAACACAAGCCCATGCCTATATTCAGTTATAGTCATAGTGCCACCTGCTGGCAACAGGAAGTCACATGTTTAATACCGATGTGGATGCCCAGCAACATTTTAAAAATATCAACAAGTGTTAAATAGGGTAGCAACATGCTAGAAACATGTTAGCAACATTTAGCTAAGTGCTAAAGCATACTCTTAATGCAATGAAACAGGAAGTTACTGTAACTCAGGCATGCAATGTCCAATCAGCCCCAAACTTAATATGTTTGATAACAGTCGTGACCTGAAGATGTCTACATGCCAATATTCAGTTATAGTTATAGCGCCACCTACTGTCAACAGGAAGTGACATGTTTAACACTGTGACACACTATTAGCAACACACTAAAAAAGCCATTGAGTGCTAAACTAGTTTAAAACGTACTCAAACATGCTAGCAACACTTACTTAGTGCTAAAGCATGTTGTTAAAGACATAAAATAAGAAGTTACTGTAACTAAGGCATGCAATGTCCAATCAGCCCCAAACTTCACATGTTTGATAAGACTCCTGGCCTGAAGATATATACATGCCCATATTCAGTTATAGTCACAGCGCCACCTGCTGACAACAGGAAGTGATGTTTAATGGTGTTACGGACTCCTAGCAACATATTAAAAAGCTTTAGCAAGTTTTAAATAGGCTAGCATCATGCTAGAATCATGTTAAAACATGCTAGCAACACTTAGCTAAGAGCTAAAGCATGATATTAATACAAAGAAAAATAAGTGTAACTCATGCATACAATGTCCAAACTGACCCAAGCTTAATATGTTTGATAAGAGTCCTGGTCTGAACACAAGCCCATGTCCATATTCAGTTATAGTCATAGTGCCACCTGCTGGCAACAGGAAGTCACATGTTTAATACTGTTGTGGATGCCTAGCTACATTTTAAAAAAATTCAACAACTGTTAAACAGGGTAGCAACATGCTAGAAACATGCTATAACATGTTAGCAACATTTAGCTAAGTGCTAAAGCATGCTCTTAATGCAATGAAACAGGAAGTTACTCTAACTCAGGCATGCAATGTCCAATCAGCCCCAAACTTCACATGTTTGATAACAGTCCTGACCTGAAGATATCTACATGCCAATATTCAGTTATAGTCATAGCGCCACCTACTGTCAACAGGAAGTGACATGTTTAACACTGTGACACATTATTAGCAACACACTAAAAAAGCCATTGAGTGCTAAACTAGTTTAAAATGTACCCAAACATGCTAGCAGCACTTACTTAGTGCTAAAGCATGTTGTTAAAGACATAAAACAGGAAGTTACTGTAACTCAGGCATGCAATGTCCAATCAGCCCCAAACTTCACATGTTTGATAAGACTCCTGGCCTGAAGATATATACATGCCCATATTCAGTTATAATCACAGCGCCACCTGCTGACAACAGGAAGTGACATTTAATGGTATTACGGACTCCTAGCAACATATTAAAAAGCGTTAGCAAGTTTTAAATAGGCTAGCATCATGCTAGAATCATGTTAAAACATGCTAGCAACACTTTAGCTAAGAGCTAAAGCATGATATTAATACAAAGAAAAATAAGTGTAACTCATGCATACAATGTCCAATCTGACCCAAGCTTAATATGTTTGATAAGAGTCCTGGTCTGAACACAAGCCCATGCCCATATTCAGTTATAGTCATAGTGCCACCTTCTGGCAACAGGAAGTCACATGTTTAATACTGTTGTGGATGCCAAGCAACATTTTAAAAATATCAACAAGTGTTAAATAGGGTAGCAACATGCTAGAAACATGTTAGCAACATTTAGCTAAGTGCTAAAGCATACTCTTAATGCAATGAAACAGGAAGTTACTGTAACTCAGGCATGCAATGTCCAATCTGCCCCAAACTTAATATGTTTGATAAGAGTCCTGGCCTGAATACATTTACATGCCAGTATTTAGTTATAGTCATAGCGCCACCAGCTGGCAACAGCAAATTACTTGTTTTACACTAACTTAAGCATGCAATGTACAATTTGCACCAAACTTGACATGTTTGCCAATAGCCCTGGCCTGAAGACATCTAAAAGCCAATATTTCTTAATAGCGCCACCTGTTGGCAGCAGGATATGTCATGACTTACACTCAAGCATGCCATGTTCAAGCTTCACCAAACTTTATATGTTTCATGAAAGCACTGGCCTGAACACATCTGCATGCCAATATTCAGTTATAGGCATAGCGCCACCAGCTGGCAGCAGGAAGATTGGCACATATCAATGACTTTGACATATTCCTCCTACATTTACTGTGTTAATAGCATAGTGCCCACCATTCGCCACCGATCGGCGGTGAGCCCGAGTGCGAGGGCCCTACCATCGCTGCTTGCAGCTTTAATTATTATTATTATTATTATTCTCCAAAATGAATCGCATTTTTGAGGGCTTAGACATACCCGAAAACTCATGAAACTTCGCACACACATCAGACCTGGCGAAAATTTACGTCTGATATGGGTTGCAGAAGTGGGTGTGGCAAAATGGCTCGATAGCGCCACCTTTACACGTTCCGCGGTGTGCGCTTTCAGTTGTGATTCACGTACATGCACGAAAATCGGTACACACATGTAGCTCACCAATACCTACAAAAAAGCCTCTTGGAGCAAAATTTGACACCCAACAGGAAGTCGGTTATTTTTAATTTTCTTAGCAAAATTTGTGTAATTTTTGCCATTTTCAGGCGTCATACTTGAACGAACTCCTCCTAGAGATTTATTCGGATCAACGGCAAATTTGGTGAGTCTAACCTAAAGCCCTTTGTGACGTTAAATTGCGAAGATCTAGAGTTTTCATCGGAGGGCGTGTCCGTGGCGGCCTGGCAAATTTCGATGCTTCGCCATGAAAAAGGAAGTTGCTATAACTCAGGCATAAAATGCCCGATCTGCCCCAAACTTCACATGTGTGATAACACTCCTGACCTGATGACATCTACATGCCCATATTCAGTTTTACTCATAGCGCCACCTGCTGGCACCAGGAAGTGTCATGCTGTACTCTGCAACAAACTCCTCCAAAAGATTTAATCAGATCAACACCAAAATCGGTCAGTCTAATAAAAAGGCTTTAGCGATGTTAAATTGCGAAGATCTTGAGTTTTCGTTGAAGGGTGTGTCCGTGGCGGCCTGGCAAATTTCGTGGTCTCGCCATGGATATAAAACTTGTTATAACTCAGCCATAAAATGTCCAATTTGCCTCAAACTTCACATGTTCGATAAGAGTCCTGGCCTAAACCAACCTGAAGGCCTATATTCTATTATAATCACAGCGCCACCTGTTGGCAATAGGAAATGACTTGTACCAAACTCCTCCTAGAGATTTAATGATATCAACATTATATTTGGTCAGTCTGATCTCGAGGCCTTAGAGATGTTAAATTGTGAAGATCTTGAGTTTTCGTTAAAGGGCGTGTCCATGGCGGCCTGACAAAGTTTAATGTTTCGCCATGGACATAAAAGTTGTTATAACTCAGCCATAAAATGTCCGATCTGCCTCAAACTTCACATGTTTGGTAAAAGTCCTGGCCTGAAGACATCTAAAGGCCAATATACAGATATTATTATAGCGCCACCTATTGGCAGCAGGATATATCATATCTTGCACTAACTCACACATACCAAGGTCAATCTGCACCAAACTTCATATGTTTGATCAAAGTGCTGGCCTGAACACATCTACATGTCAATAATCAGTTATAGGCATAGCGCCACCAGCTGGCAGCAGGAAGTTTGGCACATTTAAGTGACTTTGATCTATTTTTCCTACATTTACTGTATTAAAAGCATACTGCCCACCGTTTGCTGTGTTCCTAAAGCCACCGGTCGGCGGTGAGCCCGTGTGCGAGGGCCCGTTCATCGCTGCTTGCAGCTTTAATTTTTTTTTTTTTTTTTACTGAACTATACCATGAACTTGTCCTATTCAGTCACATAGCAAAAGATTAAGAAAAATGCAACTTTTAGCATTAGCGATTTATCTTCATTGATAGACATTTATTTTCATAGTGTTATTTATTGAATATAAAATTTAAATTAACAATTTCAAGACAAACTTGGACAACAAAACAAGCTTTGCTGTTATCTGTTCAAAACATCTGAAAATTATACCATTTTAAGATGAGTTATATATATATATATCGCCCCATTTCAATACTCAACTTGTTTTTAAAGATATTTTGAAAGAATGAAGCGTTTATAGAGCACTTTATTGTGTATTGCTGTACACCCCCATGAACTGTGTTCATGTTCATGTTAATTCACAGTACATAAACTATATATGAATACTTTTTTTAGCTTAATATTAATTAACATTAATAAATGCTATTTATTTATTGGTCATGTTAACTAATATAGTTAATGCTAACAAATGAAACTGAATGGCAACATTTTATATTTTGTGTGTATGTGTCTGTGTGTTGATTTTAAAGTCTAACCCTTTCAATTCTGTAAACTTAAAATCCAAACTAGCAGAGGGTTACTGTGAATGCATGTGCCAACTGGGCACCGTTTTCCTTATTGATTCTTAGTTATGTAGCGCTTAAGAGTGATGTCTTGTAACAGGAGGAGTCACCAGTAAAGCAATATCCACACAAAACTTGTACAGATAGGTAACAATGACATTTAAGCAGAAGTGGTGGACGTAAAGCAAGCAATAATAACATTTTGTTATCATCATGAATCATGTTCTTATCATCATCATCAGAGTATAGGGAAAATTTTGCATATTGGTTCACAGTTGGCATTATCTGAAGTCCTTGCATTGATTGCATTTAATTAAATCAACATTATATTTGGTCAGTCTGATCTTGAGGCCTTAGAGTTGTTAAATTGTGAAGATCTTGAGTTTTCATTAAAGGGCATGTCCGTGGTGGCCTGACAAAGTTTAATGTTTCTGCATAGACATAGAAGTTGTTATAACTTAGCCATAAAATGTCTGATCTGCCACAACATTCACAGGTTTGGTAAGAGTCCTGGCCTGAAGACACCTAAAGACTAATATTCAGATATTATCATAGCGCCACTTGTTGGCAGCAGGATATATCATATCTTTCACTAACTTAAACATACCAAGGTCAATCTGCACCAAACTTCATATGTTTGATAATAGTGCTGGCCTGAACACATCTACATGCCAATAATTAGTTACAGGCATAGCGCCACCATCTGGCAGCGGCAAGTTTGGCACATTTAAAGAACTTATGACATATTTTTTCTATATTTACTGTATTAAAAGCATACTGCCCACCGTTTGCTGATTTCCTGAAGCCACCGGTCGGCGGTGAGCCCAGGTGCGAGGGCCCGTTCATCGCTGCTCGCAGCTTTAATTATTATTAGGGCCCGAGCACTGCAGTGCGAGGACCCTATTGGAATTGCTCCGTTTATTAGGGCCCGAGCACTGCAGTGCGAAAATTTGCACACACGTTGGAATCTGCGGCCATCAGGACGCCACAGAGGCTGGGACCCGGGCGTGGTACAGGGCCTCTACAGCGCCCCCTGGAACACAGTCAGAAAACTTTATGTACTGCGCACACATACTTGCACGTATTCATATGAAACTCGGTACACATATAGATCTCACTGAGCCAAACAACTTTTGTACTCTATGTCATAGGCTCCACCCAACAGGAAGTGAGATATTTAGGGCTGAGTAAAAAGCGCATGCTCTGGAATTTGATATACTCCTCCCAGGATTTCCATGGGATTGTCACCAAACTCGGTCAGCATGATCTCAAGACATTGGGGATGCAAAATTACGAGGGGATTTTTGATATCTCCATAGGTTTGGCCGTGGCAAGGCGACAAAGTTATGGCGAGAAATGAGAAAAAGGAAGTGTCTAATAACTGTTGCACACATTGCCTGATTCTGATGAAACTTCACCAGTTTGTTCGTTGTATGATGCCGATTACATAAACGTGACTATTATGTGTCAGAGTTATAGCGCCACCAACTGGTAGCAGGAAGTGTGTCATTTTCAAAATGCTTTGAAATCAGCCTCTTAATTTTACTCGATTTTCTTCAAACTTCATCAAAATAATGTAAAAACATGCCGATGAGAATATGTAAAGGGGTCGATGATAAATCAAATGCTGTTGCACTCTATAGCGCCATCTTTTGACAAAAGTTGGGGGATTAGTTTTTCCTACAGTCACCAAACTCTGTACATATATTGTTCTCATCAATCTGGACAACTTTCTAAATTAAACTCATTAGCTAAGACCAACAGGAAGCCAGCTATTTTGATTTGAATGTGGATTTTTGGAAAAATCAGGCTGTAAACAAATTCATACTCCTCCTAAGAAGAACAAGCTGTTCACACTAAACTTTTTTAACACGAAGAGAAGATTCTGAAGATGCTAAATTGCGAGCGGATTTGGGATATCTTGAACGGTGTTGACGTGGTGATTTTTTAAAGATATAGTAAAAAAGATAAGCGTAATTTTTTTTATATATTTAAAGTGCAGCATCCAAACTCTTTAAAACTTTTTTCACACAGAGATCTAATCATTCTGAGCAAGTGCTGTTAATATCACAATTATACAAGCTTCTATGAATTAAAGAAATTTAAAAAAAGAAATCAGAAACCTGCTCTCACTCTGCCTGACTGTGTTGAGTCACTACAGAGTGACTGAAGAGTGACTGAAGGGGAGAGGGGTGAAAAGGAGAGAGGGAGAGAGAGTGAAACATGCTGTCTTGCAATAGACCATCTTTGAGGAAAAAATGCACATATATGTAGTGTAATCGACATAAATATGTCTGATCTTTGAGAGTCTGATATTTTGAGAAAATATAAAGGGTCACTAAGTCTTTCATTGTTTATATTTGGCAGTTGTAGTTTTTTTATTTATTTTTTACTGAACTGTACCATGAACTTGTCCTATCCAGTCACATAGCAAAAGATTAAGAAAAATACTACTTTTTAGCATGAGCGATTTATCTTCATTGATAGACATTTATTTTCATAGTGTTATTTATTGAATATAAAATTTAAATTAACAATTTCAAGACAAACTTTGACAACAAAACAAACTCTGCTGTTATCTGTTCAAAACATCTGAAAATTATACCATTTTAAGATGAGTTATATATATATCGCCCCATTACAATACTCAACTTGATTTTTAAAGATATTTTGAAAGAATGAAGCGTTTATAGAGCACTTTATTGTGTATTGCTGTACACCCACATGAACTGTGTTCATGTTCATGTTAATTCACAGTACATAAACTAATGTTAAAAGATACTAATTTACCTTTAAACAATATATGAATACTTTTTTTTAGGTTAATATTAGGGCTGTCAAAATTAACGCGTTAATAGCGCGTTAACACAAATTCATTTTAACGGCACTAATTTTATTAACGCGCGATTAACGCAGCGCGCATTTTCTGTTTGACCCACTACCTAGCCCATAGTTAAAGAAATGGATGCACAGTGCTGCCAACCTAGCGAAAAGTGTCTAGATACATAAACACATAATTGGACAAACCTAATATAGTTTCTGAGGCTCTTCGGTTTTGCTCTGCAAGCGGAGTCGGGCTACGTTAGGATTGGTGCTGTGGTGTTGATGCGTAAAGCCACATACGAGTATGCACGCGAAAACGGCGTATTAAATGCACGTCAAACACATGCATAATTGCATATCATATGCACGCCAAAGTTAATTTCAGCTTGTTAATAGCACGCCAAATAGAAACAGAAAGTCGTGCTAGTGCGCATTTGCATGAGACCAGGCTCTCCAATCAGTACATTATAACCAAAACAATACATTAAAACATAAAAGAAGCAGGTTTTTGGGATCAAATAACTTTAAATGGCTAAACTCCTAAAAAGTCAAAGGATCCTGAAGGCATTCAAACAGGAAGTTAAAAACAACGATAATAATGCAGGGAATAGTGACTTATGTCCAGATGCCGGTAAATGATTCTTTTCAGCGATTGAATCATGATCATAATTCAGGATTTTTTTCAGTTATTATTTCATATTACTTTGGTTGTCTGATAATAGAAATATTAAATCAAAACAATGGAAACAGTTTTGTTGAGAACTTGGCTGCATCAAATGACAGTATGTGGGCACCTAGAGGCAAACAAATGTAATAATAAATGTATATTTTGCATGTTCAGAAGAAGTGAGCTGCCCTGTCCTGCAAATAATGTAAACAAACTTGTGTAAGTAAATTGCTCAGTGCAAAGAACGAGAAGTAATGGGAACCTGGTGTTTCTATGTTCTTTTTTTTTTTCATGTGTCTAATAGACATGAACAAGTTATTTGAAAAAACATCTATGACATTTGAAACAAGTTAGTCTTGTCAAGTATGGTTTCACTGATAATAAACACATATTTGCTTAAAGCAACCATATTTGTCCATGCCCGTGTTGATTAGAGTATTAAAAACGTTAAAAGCTGTTCATTTAAGGTACATTTAGAACAGATAAAAATGTGCGATTAATCGCGAGTTAACTCAAGACAACCATGCAATTAATCGCGATAAAAAAAATTTAATCGATTGACAGCCCTAGTTAATATTAATTAACATTAATAAATGCTATTTAATTATTGTTCATGTTAACTAATATAGTTAATATTAACAAATGAAACTGGATGGCAACATTTTATATATTGTGTGTATGTGTCTGTGTGTTGATTTTAAAGTGTAACCCTTTCAATTCTGTAAACTTTAAATCCAAACTGGCAGAGGGTTACTGTGAATGCATGTGCCTGGGCACCGTATTCCTAATTGATTCTTAGTTATGTAGCACTTAAGAGTGATGTCTTATAACAGGAGTCACCAGCGAAGCAATATCCACACACAAATTGTACAGATAGGTAACGATGACATTTAAGCAGAAATGGTGGACGTAATGCAAGCAATAATAACATTTTGTTATCATCATGAATTGCATGTTCTTATCATCATCAGAATATAGGGAAAATGTAGCATTTTCGTTCACAGTTGGCATTATCTGAAGTCCTTGCAGGGGGTTAGGTTCATAGCAAACTCCTCCTAGAGATTTAATGAAATCAACATTATATTTGGTCAGTCTGATCTAGAGGCCTTAGAGATGTTAAATTGCGAAGATCTTGAGTTTTCGTTAAAGGGCGTGTCCGTGGCGGCCTGACAAAGTTTGTTGTTTCGCCATGGACATATAAGTTGTTATAACTCAGCCATAAAATGTCCAATCTGCCTCAAACTTCACAGGTTTGGTAAGAGTCCTGGCCTGAAGACACCTAAAGGCCAATATTCAGATATTATAATAGCGCCACCTGTTGGCAGCAGGATATATCATATCTTGCACTAACTCAAGCATACCAAGGTCAATCTGCACCAAACTTCATATGTTTGATGAAAGTGCTGGCCTGAACACATCTACATGCCAATAATCAGTTATAGGCATAGCGCCACCAGCTGGCAGTGGCAAGTCTGGCACATTTAAATGACTTATGACATATTTCTCCTATATTTACTGTATTAAAACAAACTGCCCACCGTTTGCTGTTTTCCTAAAGCCACCGGTCGGCGGTGAGCCCGGGTGCGAGGGCCCGTTCATCGCTGCTTGCAGCTTTAATTATTAGGGCCCGAGCCCAAAAGGGCGAAGGCTCTATTGTTCTTCTAAGGGTTCTTATTTAGGGCCCGAGCACCGATGGTGTGAGGACCCTATTGGATCTGCTCCGTTTCTTATTAGGGCCCGAGCCCAGAATGGGCGAAGGCCCTCTTGTTTTCCTAAGGATTCTTATTTTTTATTAGGGCCCGAGCACTGCAGTGCGAGGACCCTATTGGAATTGCTCCGTTTATTATTATTCTTCTTCTTCTCCAAAATGAAAAGTCTTTTTGAGGGCCTAAACATGCCCGAAAACTCACGAAACTTTGCACACGCATCAGACCTGGCGAAAATTTACATCTGATATGGTTTTCAGAAGTGGGTGTGCCAAAATGGCTCGATAGCGCCACCTATAAAATTTCAACGGAGTGCGCCTCGAGCTACGTTTCACGTACATGTACGAAACTCGGTACACACATGTAACACACCAATACCTACAAAAAAGTCTCCTGGTGCAACATCCGAAACCCAACAGGAAGTCTGTTATATTGAATTTCCTGTACGATTTTTGTGCAGTTTTTGCCATTTTCATGCCTCGTACTTTAACGAACTCCTCCTACAGTTTTTATCCGATCATCTTCAAATTTGCTGAGTGTCTTCATAAGGCCTTTGCGATGTTAAATTGCGAAGCTTTAGAGTTTTCGTCAAAGGGCGTGTCCGTGGCGGCCGGACAAACTTTGATGTTTCGCCATGAAAAAGGAAGTTGCTATAACTCAGGCATAAAATGTCCGATCTGCCTCAAACTTCACATGTTTGATAACAGTCTGGTCCTGAACACACGTCAGTGCCCATATTCAGTTATAGTCATAGCGCCACCTGCTGACAACAGGAAGTGACATGTTTAACACTGTTACGGACTCTTAGCAACATATTGAAAAGCCTTAACAAGTCTTAAATAGGCTAGCAACATGCTAGAAACATGCTAAAACATGCTAGCAACACTTAGCTAATATGCTAAAGCATGCTAATAATACAAATACAAAAGGAAATTGCTGTAACTCATGCATATAATGTCAAATCTGACCCAAACTTAATATTCAACATGCTACAAACATAGTAAAGCATGCTAGCAACACTTAGCTAATATGCTAAAGCATGCTAATAATACAATGAAACAGGAAGTTACTCTAACTCAGGCATACAATGTCCATTCAGCCCCAAACTTCACATGTTTGATAAGAGGCCTGGCCTGAACACACGCCCATGCCCGTATTCAGTTATAGTCATAGCGCCACCAGCTGGTAACAGGAAGCCACATGTTCAATACTCTTGTGGATGCCTACCAAAATTTTAAAAATATCAACAAGTGTTAAACAGGGTAGCAACATGCTAGAAACATGCTATAACATGTTAGCAACATTTAGCTAAGTGCTAAAGCATACTCTTAATGCAATGAAACAGGAAGTTACTGTAACTCAGGCATGCAATGTCCAATCAGCCCCAAACTTCACATGTTTGATAACAGTCCTGACCTGAAGATATCTACATGTCAATATTCAGTTATAGTCATAGCGCCACCTACTGTCAACAGGAAGTGACATGTTTAACACTGTGACACACTATTAGCAACACACTAAAAAAGCCATTGAGTGCTAAACTAGTTTAAAACATACTCAAACATGCAAGCAACACTTACTTAGTGCTAAAGCATGTTGTTAAAGATATAAAACAGGAAGTTACTGTAACTCAGGCATGCAATGTCCAATCAGCCCCAAACTTCACATGTTTGATAAGACTCCTGGCCTGAAGATATATACATGCCCATATTCAGTTATAGTCACAGCGGCACCTGCTGACAACAGGAAGTGACGTTTAATGGTGTTACGGACTCCTAGCAACATATTAAAAAGCGTTAGCAAGTTTTAAATAGGCTAGCATCATGCTAGAATCATGTTAAAACATGATAACAACACTTAGCTAAGAGCTAAAGCATGATATTAATACAAAGAAAAATAAGTGTAACTCATGCATACAATGTCCAATCTGACCCAAGCTTAATATGTTTGATAAGAGTCCTAGTCTGAACACAAGCCCATGCCTATATTCAGTTATAGTCATAGTGCCACCTGCTGGCAACAGGAAGTCACATGTTTAATACCGATGTGGATGCCCAGCAACATTTTAAAAATATCAACAAGTGTTAAATAGGGTAGCAACATGCTAGAAACATGTTAGCAACATTTAGCTAAGTGCTAAAGCATACTCTTAATGCAATGAAACAGGAAGTTACTGTAACTCAGGCATGCAATGTCCAATCAGCCCCAAACTTAATATGTTTGATAACAGTCGTGACCTGAAGATGTCTACATGCCAATATTCAGTTATAGTTATAGCGCCACCTACTGTCAACAGGAAGTGACATGTTTAACACTGTGACACACTATTAGCAACACACTAAAAAAGCCATTGAGTGCTAAACTAGTTTAAAACGTACTCAAACATGCTAGCAACACTTACTTAGTGCTAAAGCATGTTGTTAAAGACATAAAATAAGAAGTTACTGTAACTAAGGCATGCAATGTCCAATCAGCCCCAAACTTCACATGTTTGATAAGACTCCTGGCCTGAAGATATATACATGCCCATATTCAGTTATAGTCACAGCGCCACCTGCTGACAACAGGAAGTGATGTTTAATGGTGTTACGGACTCCTAGCAACATATTAAAAAGCTTTAGCAAGTTTTAAATAGGCTAGCATCATGCTAGAATCATGTTAAAACATGCTAGCAACACTTAGCTAAGAGCTAAAGCATGATATTAATACAAAGAAAAATAAGTGTAACTCATGCATACAATGTCCAAACTGACCCAAGCTTAATATGTTTGATAAGAGTCCTGGTCTGAACACAAGCCCATGTCCATATTCAGTTATAGTCATAGTGCCACCTGCTGGCAACAGGAAGTCACATGTTTAATACTGTTGTGGATGCCTAGCTACATTTTAAAAAAATTCAACAACTGTTAAACAGGGTAGCAACATGCTAGAAACATGCTATAACATGTTAGCAACATTTAGCTAAGTGCTAAAGCATGCTCTTAATGCAATGAAACAGGAAGTTACTCTAACTCAGGCATGCAATGTCCAATCAGCCCCAAACTTCACATGTTTGATAACAGTCCTGACCTGAAGATATCTACATGCCAATATTCAGTTATAGTCATAGCGCCACCTACTGTCAACAGGAAGTGACATGTTTAACACTGTGACACATTATTAGCAACACACTAAAAAAGCCATTGAGTGCTAAACTAGTTTAAAATGTACCCAAACATGCTAGCAGCACTTACTTAGTGCTAAAGCATGTTGTTAAAGACATAAAACAGGAAGTTACTGTAACTCAGGCATGCAATGTCCAATCAGCCCCAAACTTCACATGTTTGATAAGACTCCTGGCCTGAAGATATATACATGCCCATATTCAGTTATAATCACAGCGCCACCTGCTGACAACAGGAAGTGACATTTAATGGTATTACGGACTCCTAGCAACATATTAAAAAGCGTTAGCAAGTTTTAAATAGGCTAGCATCATGCTAGAATCATGTTAAAACATGCTAGCAACACTTTAGCTAAGAGCTAAAGCATGATATTAATACAAAGAAAAATAAGTGTAACTCATGCATACAATGTCCAATCTGACCCAAGCTTAATATGTTTGATAAGAGTCCTGGTCTGAACACAAGCCCATGCCCATATTCAGTTATAGTCATAGTGCCACCTTCTGGCAACAGGAAGTCACATGTTTAATACTGTTGTGGATGCCAAGCAACATTTTAAAAATATCAACAAGTGTTAAATAGGGTAGCAACATGCTAGAAACATGTTAGCAACATTTAGCTAAGTGCTAAAGCATACTCTTAATGCAATGAAACAGGAAGTTACTGTAACTCAGGCATGCAATGTCCAATCTGCCCCAAACTTAATATGTTTGATAAGAGTCCTGGCCTGAATACATTTACATGCCAGTATTTAGTTATAGTCATAGCGCCACCAGCTGGCAACAGCAAATTACTTGTTTTACACTAACTTAAGCATGCAATGTACAATTTGCACCAAACTTGACATGTTTGCCAATAGCCCTGGCCTGAAGACATCTAAAAGCCAATATTTCTTAATAGCGCCACCTGTTGGCAGCAGGATATGTCATGACTTACACTCAAGCATGCCATGTTCAAGCTTCACCAAACTTTATATGTTTCATGAAAGCACTGGCCTGAACACATCTGCATGCCAATATTCAGTTATAGGCATAGCGCCACCAGCTGGCAGCAGGAAGATTGGCACATATCAATGACTTTGACATATTCCTCCTACATTTACTGTGTTAATAGCATAGTGCCCACCATTCGCCACCGATCGGCGGTGAGCCCGAGTGCGAGGGCCCTACCATCGCTGCTTGCAGCTTTAATTTTTTATTTTTTTTGTTAAACTTCCGGGCACTTAAGGGGGTCTTAACATGCTCAAAAACTCTTGACAATTTGCACACATGTTGGAATCTGCGGCCATCAGGACGTCACAGAGGCTGGTACCGGGGCGTGGCAAGGGGACTCTACAGCGCCCCCTGGAATTTTTAGGGCCATATAGCACACATACTTGAACGTACACATATGAAACTCGGTACACATATAGAACTCATTGAGCTGAACAACTTTTGTACTCTATGTCATTTTCTTAACGCAACAGGAAGTGAGATATTTAGGGCTGTGTAAAAAGCGCATGCTCTGGAATTTAACGTACTCCTCCCAGGGTTTCGATAGGATTGTCACCAAACTCGGTCAGCATGATCTCAAGACATTGGGGACGCTAAATTGCGAGGGGATTTTTGATATCTCGAACGGTTTGGCCGTGGCAAGGCGACAAAGTTATGGCGAGAAATGAGAAACAGGAAGTGTCTAATAACTGTTGCACACATTGCCTGATTCTGATGAAACTTCACCAGATTGTTCGTTGTATGATGCCGATTCCATAAATGTGACTATTATGAGTCAAAGTTATAGCGCCACCAACTGGTAGCAGGAAGCGTGTCATTTTCAAGATGCGTTGAAATTAGCCTCTTAATTTTACTTGATTTTCTTTAAACTTCATCAAAATAATGTCAAAACACGGCCGATAAGAATATGTAAAGGGTACGATGATAAATCAAATGCTGTTGCCATGGCAACGTGTCAAACTTTAAAATTAGATTCCTGTCTTTTCGAGGCAGATAACATGCTTAGAATTTCATGAAACTCAACACACACATCAATATTAATGATAGTTAGACACTGGCAAAAGGTCATAAATGGGCGTGGAACAGGCACTCTATAGCGCCATCTTTTGACAAAAGTTGGGGGGTTAGTTTTTCCTACAGTCACCAAACTCTGTACATATATTATTCTCATCTATCTGGACAACTTTCTAAATTAAACTCATTAGCTAAGACCAACAGGAAGCCGGCTATTTTGATTTGAATGTGGATTTTTTTGAAAAATCAGGCTGTAAACAAATTCACACTCCTTCTAAGAACAAAAAGCTTTTCACACCAAACTTTTTTAACATGAAGAGAAGATTCTGAAGATGTTAAATTGCGAGCGGATTTGGGATATCTTGAACGGTGTTGATGTGGTGATTTTTTAAAGATGTAGTAAAAAACATAACCCTAATTTTTTATATCTTTAAAGTGCAGCATCCAAACTCTTTAAAACTTTTTTCACACATAGATCTAATCATTATGAGCAAGTGATGGTAATATCATAATTATTCAAGCTTCTATGAATTAAAGAAAATTTTAAAATGTAATCAGTAACCTGCTTTCACTGGGCTGACTGTCTGTGTTGACACTAAGAGTGACTGAAGGGGGGAGGGGTGAAAGGGAGAGAGACCAGTGGAACATGCTGTTTTGCTTAAGACCATCTTTGAGGAAGATGCACATTGCATATTACTGTAGTTTAATCTACATAAATATGTCTGAACTTTGAGAGTCTGATCTTTGAGAAAATATAAAGGGTCACGAACTCTTTCAGTCTCTGTATATTGCAGTTGTTGTTTTTTTATTTATTTTTTACTTAACTGTACCATGAACTTGTCCCATTCAGTCACAAAGCAAAAGATTAAGAAAAATACAACTTTTTAGCATGAGCGATTTATCTTCATTGATAGACATTTATTTTCATAAATTAAATTTTAGATTCAAAAAAAAAACACTAACAATTTCAAGATAAACTTTGACAACAAAACAAACTTTGCTGTTATCTGTTCAAAACATCTGAAAATTATATCATTTTAAGATGAGTTATATATATATATATATATATATATATATATATATATATATATCGCCCCATTACAATACTCAACTTGATTTTTAAAGCAAAGCAAATTGCAAAGCAATATCCACACACAAATTGAACAGATAGGTAACGATGACATTTAAGCAGAAGTGGTGGACGTAAAGCAAGCAATAATAACATTTTGTTATCATCATGAATTACATGTTCTTATCATCATCATCAGAATATAGGGAAAATGTTCCCTATATTGTGAACGGCTTTGGGATATCTTGAACGGTGTTGATGTGGTGATTTATGAAAGTAACAATAAAAAAGATGAAGAGTTATTTTCATATATCTTTAAATTGCATTATTCTAACTCATCAAAACTTTTTGCATATAAAGAACAAGAGATTCTTAGTAAATACGTATAGTTTCAAAATGTTATCATGCTCAGAGGCCCCAAAAACATTAAAAGTGTCACATAAATTTGTCAGATTAAAGCTCTAATACCAGGGGTGAACACTAGAGGTCCTCATAAGATAAGGAATCGTTTGACCTCTAATGCTATTTAGCTCATTGTCAGTGTATAGGAATGACAATAATCCATAGAATCAGTTGATATGTACTGTACTGTCAATGTACTTTTACGTAATTATTTTGTATAGGTGCTTAAAGAGCATTAAAATCTTTTTTTTTTTAGTTTTTAAGGAAAAATTATATGATTTAAATACATATATACACACTCACTGATAGAACAAAAAGTCTTATAAGTATGACACTATACTGCTCAGTTCACTTATTTAGAATGAGAAACAAATACAAAAAGGCCAAAAAAATCAACTAAGTTAATATGTATTTATTTTTAATATATTTGTTTATAATTATTTCACAGATGCTTATAGATTATTAAAATAATATTTAAAAATGCTTGTAGACCATAAAACATGGTAACTATTTAAAATAGGGTCTCTTTTGTTAACAATGGGTAATGAACTAACAAACACGAATTAACAACGAACAATATATTTGTACTCGATTTTCTTCAAACTTCATCAGAATAATGTAAAAACACGGCCGATGAGAGTCTGTAAAGGCGTCCCTGATGCATCAAATGCAGTTGCCATGGCAAATAAATAAAAAAAATACATTCAAATATTTGTTTCCTGAGTTTTTGAGGCAGATAGTGTGCTTAGAATTTCATTTTCCATTTTCAATTTTCAATGATTTATTATATATTTAAAGTGCAGCATCCTAACTCTTTGAAACTTTTTTCATACAAATAACTATTCATTCTGATCAAACACAGTTCATTTCATAATTATACAAAACTCCACAAATGAAAGAAAATAAAAAAACATATCTGATCTCACTCTGCTCTGCACTCTATGTGTGTGTTTGTGTGGTAAGTGGCTGAGTGTAAGGAGGGGGGATGGGTGGTAAGAGAAAGAGTCAGAGAGGAGGAGAGACAGTTAGGGTTAGTCCAAAGGGTTACTGTGAATGCATGTGCCAACTGGGCACCGTTTTCCTGATGCTATCGGGATGGCGACTGCACAGACGGCGAGGGCCCGGTCATCGCTGCTTGCAGCTTTAATTATTATTATTCTTCTCCGGAATGAATCGCATTTTTGAGGCCCTAAACATACCCGAAAACTCATGAAACTTTGCACACACATCAAACCTGGCGAAAATGTACGTCTGATATGGGTTTCAGAGATGGGTGTGGCAAAATGGCTCGATAGCGCCACCTTTACATGTTCCGCAGTGTGCGCTTTCAGCTGTGATTCACATACATGCACGAAAATCGGTACACACATGTAACTCACCAACACCTACAAAAAAGCCTCTTGGGATAAAATCCGAAACCCAACAGGAAGTCAGTTATTATTAATTTTCTCAGCAAAATTTGTGTCATTTTTGCCATTTTCAGGCGTCATACTTGAACGAACTCCTCCTAGAGATTTATACGGATCAACGCCAAATTTGGTGAGTCTAATCTAAAGCCCTTTGTGACGTTAAATTGCGAAGATCTAGAGTTTTCATCGGAGGGCGTGTCCGTGGCGGCCTGGCAAATTTCGATGTTTCGCCATGAAAAAGGAAGTTGCTATAACTCAGGCATAAAATGTCCGATCTGCCCCAAACTTCACATGTGTGATAACACTCCTGACCTGATGACATCTACATGCCCATATTCAGTTATAGTCATAGCGCCACCTGCAGGCAACAGGAAGTGACATGCTGTACTCTACAACCAACTCCTCCTAGAGATTTATACAGATCAACACCAAAATCAGTCAGTCTAATATAAAGGCTTTACTGATGTTAAATTGTGAAGATCTTGAGTTTTCGTTGAAGGGCGTGTATGTGGCGGCCTCACAAATTTCGAGGTCTCGCCATGGATATAAAACTTGTTATAACTCAGCCATAAAATGTCCGATTTGCCTCAAACTTGACATGTTCGATTAAAGTCCTGGCCTGAAAACATCTGAAAGCCAATATTCTGTTATAATCACAGCGCCACCTGTTGGTAACAGGAAATGACTTGTAGCAAACTCCTCCTACAGATTAAATGATATCAACATTAAATTTGGTCAGTCTGATCTAGAGGCCTTAGAGATGTTAAATTGTGAAGATCTTGAGTTTTGGTTAAAGGGCGTGTCTGTGGCGGCCTGACAAAGTTTGATGTTTCGCCATGGATATAGAAGTTGTCATAACTCAGCCATAAAATGTCCGATCTGCCTCAAACTTCACAGGTTTGGTAAGAGTCCTGGCCTGAAGACCCCTAAAGGCCAATATTCAGATATTATCATAGCGCCACCTGTTGGCAGCAATATATATCATATCTTTCACTAACTCAAACATACCAAAATCAATCTGCACCAAACTTCATATGTTTGATAATAGTGCTGGCCTGAACACATCTACATGCCAATAATAAGTGATAGGCATAGCGCCACCAGCTGGCAGCTGGAAATTTGGCACATTTAAGTGACTTATGACATATTTCTCCCATATTTACTGTATTAAAAGCATACTGCCCACCGTTTGCTGTTTTCCTAAAGCCACTGGTCGGCGGTGAGCCTGGGTGCGAGGGCCCGTTCATCGCTGCTTGCAGCTTTAATTCAGTCATGAAACTCTAGGTGGTTCAGGCTGATTAGACTCTGCGGCCAGTGAAACTGCTGCTTAATTTTAAAATAGTTTGGGTTTGTTTTTGCAGTCTTGTCTTGTGGCATTCAGAAACCCTCTGCCTACTCCAACTCCACCCATATAAAACTGGTATGGATAATATCACTTTCACATAAGCTATATGTGCAGTAACAGCACCATGTCTTATAATTTCACAGAAGCATCTCTGTGAATGTACTGGCAATGTTTCTGTAGCAGCAACAGTAATCAGCAGCATTGCAGACATCCCGCCTCTCCCAGAAGCTCCAGGAGTCTCCCGCATATTCATAGTGACTCCCTGATGCCTAAAGGGTGCCTACATTGGTTGAAGCAAAACAATCTCTGCTCTGCTGAATCATTGCCAAATGAGATTACAGTGAAGCAGCTGCCATGAGACCCAAAAGCCTGTAAAACAGACCCACGTTTATAGCTTGCCCTGTTCCAAAATGAGTCATTTTGTCAAACTCTACCCCATATAAACACAGTCTGCTGCCTTGGCAGTAGAATACTCTTCCAAGAGTTCACATAGATTAGCAGCTTAAATTATCTCAAACATAACTATCTTGTCCAAAAAGTTCCAAAGATACTTTTATGCAATACATACTTGGTAATAATATATTGAATGATAGATTGAAAAGTGACCTTCAGAGGTCCAGATTTTTTTAAGCAATCTTGGCGGCCAACTTTTTGAGCAATGTTTCTTGGGTACTTTCTCAATGAGAATGGGCAACAAATTTGTATCTGTATACTTTAGACTGGACGTGGGCCCTGTGTTTCACCTGGTTGGCTATTGATGGCCACATTGCCCAAAGTTGCCTGGCAACATTGTTCAAAAGTTGCTTTGTGTATCATCATCTTCAGAGTTTTCAGCATTCAAATGGTATTTAGGGTATGAAGATATATACGGAGGTACACTATGGGTTAAGTGGCTACACATTTTTGGTACTTGCGCAATTTTTTGCTTTACAGATTCTTTTTAATTTTTTTGTCTTTAACCACCACCAAAAACTCTGTGTACCTTGTAACTTGTACATTTATACTATTTCCAGAACTGTTTGTCACGTTGGGATAGAGGATCTGGGTCCAGATGCAGGGAAAATAGTTTTAATTAAACAAAACACAAATAAACATTAACAAAAAGGCCAACACGGCAAACTAAACATAAACTGAAACATAAACTGAACAAAACATGAAACAAGATCTAAGGTCAAGGTCAGGAACACAAAAGTACATGCAAAGACAAAAGACAATGCAGCCAGAAAGAGTAGTGGGAATTGAGAGTTCTTATAGACAAGATAATTGTGAGCAGGAGTGAGTGTAATCAGTGCTAATGACAAGACATGAGTGAATACTTAGGAAAGTGTAGTGCAGGGAAGGGAAAACAGCGACCTCAGGTGGCTGAGGGAAGCCCCACAGCCCAGATCATGACACTGTTAAACTTAAGTTAAAATCCTAATGTTATACAGAACTGAATAAGATGTCTACATTTCTGCAATAATATCATATTGAAATGTATTCTTAATGTAAATCTAAACAAAAGGGAAAAAATTAGGTTTGTAACAATCACCCGCTGAAGTGCCTTGGACATCCACCAGAGGGCACTCCTCCATTGCCACTCTATCCTGGACTCCATTTCCCACAATTCCTTGTCCAGATTCATCAGCTGTTTGCCCCTCTACCTTGTTTGTTGTCATAGTTCCCATGTTGTTTAATTAGCTCCTCCCCCTTATTACCTTGTTATCCTGTTTGTCTCTCCCTATTTATACCCTGTGTTTTCCCCTGTGTCTTTGTGAAGTCTTGTAAGTATTACACTGCATCTCTGAGCATTCATCCTGTTTCTACAGTATGTACCTTGGTTTTTGGACTTCTAGTCTGTTTATTGGAATACCCTGTTGCCTGTGTACCCTTCCTTGTTGTCTAGTCGGATTGATTGCCTGTGATTTGACCCTTGCTTGCTGTTTGGTAACAATTCTGGACTATCCTAATAAGCACCACATTTGGATCTTCACTTAGTTTTGGAATAGTTCTGTAACAAGATTAGTTGAACACCTACATAAGTATTACAGTTTGACACATTTAGTTAAGTCAGTTTTTCAAAACTCCTCACAGTTCTCCTAACCACCTTTCAGCTTGGCACAGCAGTTAAACTGACAAAACACTTCATATATGTCTTAAAACAAGTG
The DNA here is from genome assembly GCF_049309525.1 of Garra rufa. Taxonomy (NCBI): domain Eukaryota; kingdom Metazoa; phylum Chordata; class Actinopteri; order Cypriniformes; family Cyprinidae; genus Garra; species Garra rufa. The sequence continues at coordinate 336,324 of NW_027394279.1, read as the reverse complement.
ATTCATCTATAACACAAGCAAAGCTTGTCACTCAACAAGCACTCTTTGTCACTCATAAAACAATGACCTAAAAAAAAACTAATAAGAAAGTGACCTAATGGGTGCAAGTAATTGAGAGAAAAAAAATCTTTAGATGACTCTAGACATTCAGAAAGCTTGTAGTATATTTACTCAGTGAAAAAAAAAGACCGCAAAGACCGCAAAACAGGAAGCCTGTTAATATCCAGTTGTTTAGGAGGTTTGAGCTGGGCGTTGGTATGCTTTACTTTTGACAACAATATAAACAATCAAAGACTATTGTCTGCCAAAAACTAGCTGCCACTAGGTGGTGCTATAATATTAAAAACTCTAAATTGTATGTTCCATTATATTTAAATAAATAAAAACTTAGCTAGAATTGTTTTGTTGGCATAAATTATATATTTGTATCATTCTTCATCAGGGTCACAGTCCAGAGAACACAAGAAGGATTCAAAGTCACTTCAGCCCTCTCAGCTGCATGTTAACCAGGTAACAATGTTACACACACACACACACACACACACACACACACACACACACACACACACTTGTATATGTGGTTTATTGGAACTCTCAGGCTAATGGTTTTTATACCGTATAAATAAACTGTTTTTCTATCCCCTTGCCCTAACCCTAAACCTACCCCTCACAGAAAACAACATTTCAAAAAACACAATTTATTATGGTTTTTGTTTTGTTTGGTTTTCTGTTTTTTAAGCCACAGGACATGTCCTCAAAAACCATTTATGTTGTAATACCCATGTCATTATACACATTTGTGTTCTTATAAACCATATATTCAGGAACACACATATACATGAAATACAGTATTACATGGTTGCATGGGGGCCCACGGTGCTGAAAGTGAGGAACAAACAAGTGTACTTTTTACAGAGTGTCTATTTACACAAATTGCATACCCACCTTGTTGGCATAGGCTATTTACCCTAACTCTGCCCACCAACATTGTGGTTGGGCTACACAAAATTACAAAAGATGGCTGTGAATAGACAGCTGCAGTGGCATAGATGGTAAAGCACGTAATGCAATCTTTTTGACACGATCGACCCGGTTTTGAATTAGATTTTACCAAACTTGTTCTTCTTCCTTTTTACATCTCATCACATCAGAAAAGCATGTAATTTTCATCGTAGGTACACCCCAACTGTGAGATGGAATAAAAAAAAAAAATCCAGAAAATCACATTGTATGATTTTTAAATAATTATTTTCCATTTTATTGCATGAAATAAGTATTTGATACAATAGAAAAATAGAACATAATATTTGGTACAGAGGTCAGACGTTTCCTGTAGTTCTTTGCACACACTGTAGCAGGGATTTTGGCCCACTCCTCCATACAGGTATTCTCCAGATCTTTCAGGTTTTGGGGCTGTCGCTGGGCAACACAGAGTTTCAGCTCCCCCATAGATTTTCTATTGGGTTCAGATCTGGAGACTACAGGTATGTGCCAAAAAATTTCAATATCAAGGGAAAGTCCATTTATTTCAATAATTTGTTTCAAATAGTGAAACTTGTATCTTATATTAGTTCACTACACACAAAGTGAAATATTTCAAGCCTTTATTTGTTTCAATTTTGATGATTATGGATTAAAGGGTAGGTAGGTTTTAATGCTGGGAAGCTGGTTAGGTAGGTTTTGATGCTGGTTTAAGATGGTCCTTTGCTGGTTTATGCTGGTCCTTTGCTGGTTTATGCTGGTTCCTTTTCTGGTTTATGCTGGTCCCTTTTCTGGTATATGCTGGTCCTTTTGCTGGTTTATTCTGATCCTTGACCAGCACACGACCAGCTAAGGACCAGCATAAACCAGCTAAGGACCAGCTTAAAGCAGCATCAAAACCTACCTAACCAGCACCCCAGCATTAAAACTACCTAACCAGCATATGCTGTTTTTTTCATCCCTGGTAAAAGTCAGGGATGGATTGCCCTGTGGTCGAGCTTATGAGTAAGTGTTTTTTTGTTTTGTTTTTTTGCAAATATGATTCTGAAGCAATATTCTCATCATTTTTCAATCATGAAAATAAAAATCTGCATGTTTTTATATTTAATTCAAGGGCATTTTTATTTTACCTTTATAGAGGGCATTTCCTCCCTAACTTCATAAATACTTTATTTTTCATTTAAAATTTTTACATTTGATCTGTAAATTCCATTACAATAATATGAATATTGTTATCTTTACATTATCAAATTAAATCATTTACACTGAAAAAAATACAACTGAATTAAATAATGTTATGAGATTGTTTTAAAAAAAAAAAATATATATATATATATATATATATATATATATATATATATATGCAAGAAATTATAGGGGGGAATTTATACTTTCAAACAAAATTAAAACACCAGTAGGTGATGGCAAGTGTCTAATGAGTGAGTCGTTCAACGATTTGTTCAAACGACTGATTTATTAGATGTTTGTGCATGGGATAATAAAACTTTGACTCAACCGTTTTGTTGACAACAATAAATTATTCAGCACTGAATCGTCTGGTTGCTGTGAGATGCGCTGTGGTTTTGCTGTCTTTCTTTGAAATTATTTTTGCTGCTGAAAAAAAGCATACTGCGCCTAAAATGTAAGTGACGTGTGATGTTGCTTAACTAACTGTATTTTAAATATAAAAACTTTGCATCTTCTGAATTTTTACCTCATCATGCCGAGTTTTCTTCTGGGGAGGCTGCGTGTGCCTCGCCTTAAGCCTAGTTCAGACTGCATGATTTTAGCCCCGATTTTGACTCGCCGACAGGTTTTGAGAAATCGCCGACAAATGCCCGAAATCACAGGCAAATCGGTGCTCGTTCACGTGAGTGACTATCACACAGTGTGAACTATCAAAGACGCGATCTGAGAGAATCGCCGACACCCGTGAGATATTTGGCATGCTAAATATCTGGACCTGTCGGCGATTCAAAATCATGCCGTGTGAAAGGTGATCTGACTGAAAATCACATCGGCGATTACCTACAGCCAATGAGACAGCAACATCCAGGCCAGCGGGAAGTTGGCGGAGGAGTTACGAAGGTATAGACCACAATATCAACAAGAATAGCTTCGGCTTCTTTTCTTTTCACTGCAAATGAGTGCACATGCTATTTGTATGACAAGCTTCTTGCGGGCTACCATTTTTTTTTTATAATAATACCAGTCTCATGTGAGAACTTGCACGCCTGACCTCGCGTTGTTTCCATGTCACTTCTCGCGTGTGTTTGGTTGTGAGACGTAGTTTGCGGACCGGGACAAAGTTGTCGGCGATTCTTCCTATTGTAAAGTCATGCAGTGTGAAACCCCCTGTCGCCGATCCATCGTACAGTGTGAACACAGCAGCGACAGAATGCTACCCCAGATAGTCATGCAGTGTGAAAACATCTGTGACGCGATTGCTTTGAAAATCGTGCAGTCTGAACTCGGCTTAAGCAGCGCAACCTTATACCGTCAGTTCATTACTATATCCACTATTTGCCACTTACTCTAAATCAGTGGTGTAGTGGTGCCTGGAGAAGTGGGTATATGCAAATGCAAGTCAAACCAGGTTTATTGAAATGATGAAATGGGCATGAACACAATGACAGATAATGTCTCTCGATGAGTGGTGCAGGGACAAGATGGTCAGCGTGAAGTGCAGAGATGAGTGAAGATCCAGCGATGAGTGATGATCCAGATGTAAGTAATCCACAAAGATATGAACCAGAAACGAGACCACGATCAAACATCCAAGACGACGAAACACACTGAAGACACTCACTCACGGACATCAAACAACGATCTGACAAACGGGAGAGATTGCAGTGAGGTTTTATAGAAGAGATAATAGACAACAGCTGGTTCGGAGTAACGAGATCAGCAGACGCACTGATGAGCGGTGACGTAATACACAACAACACACACACACGTCAGATACACGAGACATGAAGAACACAGTGGATTCATGAACCGTAACAGAAAAGAATAACTCGCTGACACCTGGACATGATTCTTTGCAATCTCTGATGAAATCGTCCGGGGTTTCTCTGTAGAGCTATTTTAAGCTTACTATTTGAACGCTTTTGTTTACTTAATTCTTGGACTGAAAAGTTTACAGGGGTTCATCGGTTTAAATATACAATTTTAAGGTATTGTTTGGGTATAATGTACTGATTCAAATTGTTAATCAATAATTAATTATTATTTTACCAGTCTGCACGTCTCCCGCCTCGCGTATGAACAGGCAGCATTTGGGGTGGGAGGACGGAGCGGGCGCATCAGGCGTAATCATTAAACATATATTTCAAAGGAAGCAGGTGCCACAACCGCATCACAGTGTCTTTGGGTGTTCTTAGGGAATATTTGCATTTATTCATATGCGATTGAATTAGCTATTCATGTGGTGGAGTGTCGCGATTTTGGTTTGTGTTTTGGTGATTGCCTAGTTATTTTTGGTTATTGATGTTTTAATCTGGTTAGGCTACTTGTGTAGCATTAATGAAATGTTAATGTCGAGCCCTGAAATCCCTATGTGTCAGGGCTCAGCCCCGAATGGCCCCGGCCCAATTTAAACCCTGTCCATGACCATGTTTTGAGAGGAGCTGAAGCGAACACCCCTGCCACCTCTTGAGCTTCTGCAGCAGAAGCTGCCACCCCTGTGCCTGGGGAAAAGGAGTGAGTAGAGGTTTGCTGGCCTTATTGGCAAGCTTGACTGAGGAACTGCCGATGGGCTGGAGTGTGGCGACTACTGTGCAGGAGAGCGCTGAGGCGGCGGTGCTTGAGAGCGCGGAGATGGCAGTGCTTGAGAGTGCTGAGACGGCGGTGCTTGAGAACGTAGAATCTGGGGGCCCTCGGAGCGTAGAGTCTGTGTGGCTCGTGAGCGTATAGTCTGCGTGGTTCGTGAGCGTAGCAACCTCTATAATGCCAGAAACTTGCACTGACACTAGCTGTGGGTCGTCCACGCTGGATGCTAGTTTCAAATGTCTTGGGACTGACTTAGTGGTTTAAGATGTGGTCGACAACTCAGGATGAAGCTCTGGAATGGTGACCATGACAAGACGAGACTCTGGAATGGCGGCCATAATGGGACAAGATTCTGTAATGGTGGCTATGACGGGATGAGACTCAGGAACAGCAGCCATCTTTTGGAAGGTCTCTGAGGTCCATTTTACAAACAATCTCTGTGTTGACAGCCATTTTGTAAACTGTCTCTGGGCTTACAGCCATCCTAACCCTCTGGGGTTGACAAACGCGCCGGCGCATTTTGTGGCAGTTTCTTTGATAACTCCAAAAGAAACTTTAATTACTCCGTCATTATATGTATACACTCATAATAACAAAAAAAAAAAAAAACTTCATTCAGCAACACGTCATTAAAATATACTATAACTCAGCCAATACACCACACATGAGCGATGTATCTATAGAAAGTGTGATATGTATACTTTTAAACAAAGTAAGTTTTATCGGAAACAAATATTCTGTGATAAAGTAATCCATATGAAACCAACGCAATGTCCAGTCTATCCGATCTGAGCTAATTATTTTTAATTCAATCACGCCCACAAGCTACTTTCGTTTTCATATTATAATTAGCCACATGAAAAGTGCGGGAGGTAAACGCCCACCTCACCGCAACAAAGCAGCGAGTTTTCTTCAAGTTCATCTGGCTTACTGTCCATTTCTGAAAGAAGACGCGCTATGAGGATTAAGACTTATTTTTACCTCTATCAGAAGAATAACGCGATGCGCGCACAGCTGATTCAGCAGAGGGGATATTTACACAAGTCTTTCTTTTATTAGCCTACTTGCAATCGCTGTTATTGAGTTACTGTGACAAAACTTGTACATATTTTACTAGTTAGGCTTTTTCCAAACCATAATTCCTGACTACATCAAGTAAAACAATATTAAGTGCATTTCATTTCATTGCACCTAAATGTCTCACAACGCCAGGATGTTTTTTTTATGTTCTAGAAAAACGATGCAATATAAAAGTAATAGTCCTTATGCTGTAACACTGAATGATACAGTCTAAGAATGTTTAGACAACATGTATTGTATAATACATACAAAGCATGCTTGTGTTTATGATATTCATATTTATTTATTTAATTTATCGTATAACAATTGGATGTAAAGTGTTTATACTGATTAGTAATACTCATATATATCGTATGATGCTCCTGATATTAACATGCTTAAAAAATCCGAGAACTAGGAAGACATCAACATAAATAAGAGAAGAAACACAGGATACATTCATTAAATTAGTTAAATTCATTAAAATTAAATAAATGAATCAATAAACATACACAATTCCTAATTTATACGTTAAGACAAGAAGATTTCATCCCAGTAACAAATCTTGTAAATATTTGGCAAATCAAATTAGTTCCTGTGTTTCTCTGTTTTTCGACCCTGGACTGTTTTCTCGTTTTTGACCATTCGCCGCCTGCCCCGACCTTTGATTGTCTCTTTGGATTATTCTTTCGGATTTCCCTTGTTGTTCCTCTTTGCTGGTGTTCGACCCCTGCCTGTCTTGACTACGTCTTTTAATAAAGCTTTGCATATGGATCCACACGTCAGTCTCCAGACCCCCATTGTAACAAACATACCTCAACATAGTAAACATCAAATAAATACTCTTAATTATATTTTTTTATTAAAAATAATCACATTTTAAGCCAAAAAAAAAAAGCCAAAACACTCATAGTCACTCTCAATTGCAGAAAAAGTCTTCAATAGAGTCAACTGGAAATTCCCGTGTTCCACATTAGAGAGGTTTGAATTTTGGGGAGACATTCATTAACTGGATCAAAATTCTGTATACATCACCTCCAGCCACTGTCATCACCAATGGACTAACCTCACGTAGCTACACACTGCACCAGGGGACTAGACTAGGATACCCACTCTCCCCTTCACTATTTACCATTTTCATTGAACCATTAGCAGCAGTCATTTGTCTGCTACATTAAAAGGAATTCAAACACAAAATAAGTTTACGCTGATGATATATTATTATATTTACAAGACCCCCCCCCCCCCAGAATTTTTAATGATAAAATGAGGTGAAAATCATTTCAACCAAATGAGGTGAAAATCATCTCATTCACTCATTCAGAGAAAACAATATATTGATGTAAATTTTCTAAAACATGTTTTGTGATCGAAAGGGAACGTGCTTAGGAGTGGCAATGACCCATGAATATTTAGCAATTCCAGTGGTGGAGGTAACAAATTACAACTACTCACGTTACTGTAATTAAGTACATTTTTTGGGTATTTGTACTTTCATGAGTATAATTTTAAGTCTGTAATTTTACTTGTACTTGAGTACAAATTAACCTGAGTAATTTACTTAATTACTTTTAAAATCACAATTCGTTAGAGAGTACTGTAATTTGAATTAATACTTCAACCGCTGACTGGCATTTCACAAGTTCTGTTTATTTTTATTTATTTTTTCCGGCGCGCTATTGATAAGATAATCATCGCTAGGGCTGGGCGATAAATCGATTTTATCGATTAACTCGAATGTGTAGTTTACATCGATTTGTTTGAATGAAATTAGGTTTTCTCTTTAATATCCGCCGACACTCCTCTCTGGGCTCCAGCAGTTCCGAATGGGCTCAGCCCCATACCACCCAGCGCATTTACCATATTAGAAACACATTAAAATATGTATTTGTTTTCAGAAAGGCACAGAAAACAAATAATGGGAGCCACTAAAGGGATATGATTAGCTGCTTGTTAGCAAGTTAGCCGGACCCGATCAGCATATTTGTGTTTGTGCTCAGGGGAGCTTCTAGGTGTTTTTGCAATGTAGAGTAATATATCACGGACATATCTCACGAATCCTTTCAGAAACAAAGTGTAGAGAGAGTGTAAATAACAGACTGATTGTACAGTATAGCGAGCATCCTTGATTATAATAGAGCTTTGTGATATTGCGAACCAAGATGAGTAACAGCTTTTAATCATTTTTAAGGGAGTTTGTAAATGAGATATTGATTTAATACAACAGTTAAATAAACAAGAAGTTATTATTAAGTGACTTACATTGTCTGACTATAACACTATTGCCTAATTTTGCTCTATTTCGTGGTCAAAACTAGTCTGAAACAAGTCACATCTGAGCCGCTGAGCGTTAATGAATGAACGTGCATTTTTAAACGAATCTAGTGAAATGATTCAATTTCCCATTCATAAAAACATTTACTTGCTTTATTCTGAATGAACCAGCGGTTCGAACTAATCAAATGAATGATATGATTCAGTCATTAAATCAGTGTCTTGCTGCCACCTGCTGGTTATTTAAGATTATTTAAATCATTTAATATTTCTGTATTCAAAATGTTATATTTTTATATACGATATAACTGCAAGAGAAAAGCATGGAAATATATATTTTCCTCCCATCTCATATTTATTTGTCTTACAAACATTTACTGTGTCCGGTATAATAAGAATGGGGACTGGTGGAAAGTGATCACTTATGCAGTTGCAATGTATATTGCAAAATATATGGTGCCCATATGTTGTGGAAAAGCTAGGGTTTCTTTACATGCTAAATGTCGTAGGGGGGGAAAATCTATTTTAATCGTAAATCAGATTTTTTGTGAAAAAAATCTGGATTTTATTTTTAGGCCATTTCGCCCTGCTGTAACTAGTACATGTAAATCCATCATTATTGTAATACAGACTGTATTAATTAATTCCTAATTTGTTTATTTGTTCTTATTTCATTGCTTACTGTGTACTTGTTTTAATATCTTAAATATTAAGGCATACTGTTTTTTTTTCTTATTGTGTTATGTAATGAATGGAAAATATATAGGGTGATTAACCTATAATTTAATTTGTATAATTCCACTATGATTTTTTTTTCCCGCGGAGGAAACAACCATCTAAGATTGATCCATGACATCATAAAAGCAGTATGTGCTTTATTGTGTGGATCTTGTCTGATTCAGCAATTATGGATAATTCAATAAATACCACCAGCTAAAAAGTAATTAGTACTCTGAGTATTTTTTATGAAGAGTAATTTGTACTTTTACTTAAGTACTTTTTTAACACCAGTACTTTTACTTGTAATTGAGTACAATTTCAGCAATGTAACAGTACTTGTAATTGAGTATACATTTTTAAGTCTTCTTTCCACCACTGAGCAATTCACACCTGAGAGACAAGAGCCCTCCCCTAATGGCCCATTATGAGACTGTATCTGTTATGTAAGGGACAATGTAAGAAGATTCAAAGAATGGAGTTTTAGATTATTTGTATTTTATTTACAACACAGTATAATCAAAACATACATAATGAAGGTCAAATACACAATATTGAGCACCCTGATCTAACCACAGAGATGTGGACAGACTTTGTGTCATTTCTGAAAACTGTTTCTGAATTCTGTTCAACAAGTGAAACAAGTAAATCATACCTGATATCATTGCAAAAGTCATTGCAAAACAAGGAATTTGTTTTACGCTAGAATATCAGTGTAGTTGAACATCTGAAGTTGGTAAAGCGCTCTCAGAGGAAAACAGTTTGAAGAGACTCAAGTAAACGTCAGGGGGATTCATCTGTTGAGCAGGTTTCAGATAACTAAATATATATATATATATATATATATATATATATATATATATATACATACACACACACACACACATATGGGTGATTCTTAGACTATGGGCACTTTTATGTTCTTTGGTCATATTTGTAAAAATACATAAAATTTTGGACAAATTCTTCTTTCTGTCAAGCTAACAATAAAACCACCCTAAAAACATTTTACTACCTTTCTATTATGATTTTTTCATATTTTTTAACCTTATTATAGGTGTCAAAATCACTGTTTTCTCCTTGTCGCACACCCAGACTTTTAAACTTCAACAATGAAAATGCAGTATAAAAATATGACTAATAAAATAATTAAAATACACTATAGTATTTAATGTGAGACCTCTATTAATATCAACACTTAACACTGTAATGTATCTTTGAAAAGTTTGTGTGAAAGATTTTTTAGGTAACATAAACAATAAACATATTAATGGTCTTCGTATAAACACTTAGTATAAACACTTTATATCCGATTGTTATATGGTAAATTAAATAAATATGATCTTAAAGTCATAAATACAAGCATGCTTTGTATATTCTTTGTCTAAACATTCTTAGACTATATAATTCAGTGTTACAGCATAAAGACTATTACTTTTATATCACATCGTTTTCTAGAACATTAAAACATCCTGGCGTTGTGAGACATTTAGATGCAATGAAATGAAACATACTTCATAATGTTTCACTTGTAGTCAGGAATTATAGTTTGAAAAAAGTCTAACTAGTAAATTATGTGAAAGTTTTGTCACAATAACACAGCACACACACAATAACAGCGAATGAAAGTAGGCACAACAGGAGCTGACACAAACACACGTACATAACTGATAGACACGACAAACACAGACTGAACAGTGCATGTTCATTTTACACTTTATATTAAGTAGACAGTTCCTGAGGAGTTATCATGTAAGTATACTGAAATTAAAGTGTTGCACAGAGGTTTACTTGATATATTACTCTGTAAGTTGTGACCATTTTACACTTTATATTAAGTAGACAGTTCCTGAGGAGTTATCATGTAAGTACACTGATATTAAAGTGTTGCACAGAGGTTTACATTTTATATATTACTCAGTAAGTTGTGACCATTTTACACTTTATATTAAGTAGACAGTTCCTGAGGAGTTACCATGTAAGTACACTGATATTACAAATTGATACTTTAATTCTAATTCAGTGTTCACAAATACATGAATACAAAAATTATATGTAGCCTACATAGGAATCATCACGATTTCAATAATGTTTCCGGGCATTACAAACTGGTAACTACAGTATTGAAGACTGTGTGGAAGTGTAAAAACTTCTGTGAGTACATATTGTTGTTACAAAATGTAGTTACATAATTCTTGTTACACATGTGTACTTCCAGAAGTGAAAAAAGTGTTGTTACCAATGTCCTGTTACACATTTGTACTTACAAATGCTATTCAGTGAGTTGTTACATGTGTGTAATTACACCAGTATTAGAGCTGTAGATACAATGTACCATATATATATATATATATATATATATATATATATATATATATATATATATATATACAGTGAAGATAATCAAAATAGACACAGATTGCCTGAACCAAATATTTTAGGGTGACCAGACATCTCCATTTTCAGGGACAGTCCCAAAGTTTGGTGTCTTGTCCACAATTGGAGATGTCGCCGTAATTGTCCCCATGTTACAGCACATTTAAAATAGCCCCAAATAAATAAATAACAAAAAAAGCTTTGTCTCCATTTTTTAATTCATAGTTAATGCCTATGCACAGTTATATATTTTTATGTAATATAATTGTAAATAGAAGACAATACAGTGTTAGGATTTATATGCAGTTTACTTGAACATAATATATAATTTTTTACCAGGATATATTATTTGTACATTTGTACATACATTTTTATATTTACATGGTAGTGCACATAATGGTAATGTAACCAACTCTAAAAAAAATGTTGTCATTTTGTGTCAATAGACAATCTGCTTGTTTATTATACACTCAAGACGAAACACCAGTATTTTTAGAGGGCTATTTAAGAAAAACATGCATCCATCACTTGCAGCATTTAAACAAAATTAACTCCAGCACCCATCATCAAAAACAAGAGCCAGGTGCTTCTCTCACCCTGCCCCTCTACTCTCATAACACATGCACACACATTATTATATTATTGTAAATATCTCACAAAGTTTGGGAAGGTCTGTATTACAGAATAGAAAGTTTTTCAATACCCTGGGTATAGTACAAATATAGTAATCAAAAGTATAGTACTCATTTCCTCAGAAACTTTGTCTTAGTTTACCCTGCCACCTGAGCTAACAACCCCATTCCTGTAACTAATGCATCATTTAAGTAAAAACACCTGTTTTGAACCGGTTTGTAAAATGTAAATCAAATGACAAAATCACCGATATATACTGATAATAGAGCAATCATGTATACAGTCCTAACAATACCTGAAACATAATGTCTTGGTTTGTTCATTGTGTTATAGAGCCTTGCACCCAGCTGAATGCTCATCTACCTCTATTTCTTTTACTGGAGATAAACAGACTGATGCTGATATACAGGTCTTTATCAGAGCCAGACACAACCTGCTCAACAGCACAGGTATAATTTGCACACACACACACACACACACACACACACACACACACACACACACACACGCACGCACGCACACACACACACACACACACACATGTTGGGTTTACATGCTTTATGGGGACATTCCATAGGCGTAATGGTTTTTATACTGTACAAACCATACTTTCTATCGCCCTACACCTACCCTACACCTAAACCTAGCCCTCACAGGAGATTGTGCACACTTTTACTTCATCAAAAAAACTAATTGTGCATGATTTATAAGCCTGTTTCCTCATGGGGACCTGAGAAATGTCCCCACAAGGTCAAAATCCCCACAATGTGATGAATACCAGGTACACACACACACACACACACACACACACATTCCATAGGCGTAATGGTTTTCACCCTACATCTAAATGTAGCCCTCACAGGAGATTATGCACACTTTTACTTCCTCAAAAAACTTATTGTGCATGACTTAAACAAGCCCTGGCAAAAAGTATGGAATCACCACACTTAGATGTCATTCATTTAGTTTTTTTACTTTACAGATATGACACAAAACTATTTTTGTTTATTAATTCAACATTCTGGTTATGTGAAACATACCTAAAACAAATGAGATTAAGCTCTTTTAAATAATGGAAAATTATATTCCATATCAAGTACAGGAAAAAAGTATGGAATCATTCAATGTTGAGGAAAAAATTATGGAATCATTACCCAAAAAACACAAAAAGTACTTAAGCGCCGCAGGGATGCCGGAAGTATGGCCTCGAGATGCAGCATCTCGTTCCCTTCAGGGAACTAGGGTTACATATGTAACCTAGAGACGTTCCCTTCCAGGAACTTCGAGCTGCGTCGAAACGCTATGGGAACGAGATTGCCCACGCCACCATACTGAGGAGAGTCCCTGCCCGGAATAGGGCGAGAGAACGAGGAGCCGAAAGAGGCTCTGAGATCTAGACCGTATAACCTAGCCAAGAGGCATGGACAAACCCGCAGCGTTACAAATGTCCAGAGTGGACAAGCCTGAGAAGAAGGCTTAGAGGCAGACATACTCCTGGTAGAGTGAGCCTTGGCTCCCGAGGGTGGGGGAAGACCAGAGGACTCAAGGGCTACCGAGATGGCATCCAAATCCACCGGCTTATGGAAGGCTAGCAGTAGGATGGCCTCTCCTAGGAGGGCCAAAACAGACCAAAAGTTGGTCAGCCTTCCTCCACAGGGTAGTTCTGTGGACGTATGCATCCAGTGCTCACACTGGACAGTGGACACATACAATTAAGCTTCTGTTGGCCGGGCTCCCGAAAGGGAGGATGATGAAAAGCCTGCAGTACGACAGGGCGTGGTGCGACAGTGGGAACCTTAGGGAGGTATCCCGCCTTGGGATACCGAAATGCTTTGGCCATACCGGGCGCAAAGTCAATAAAGGAAGGGGCCACAGAGAGGGCCTGAAGGTCCCCAACCCTCTTGAGAAAAGTAAAGGTTCGAGGAGAGGCTCGTAGGGACGCGAGAGCGTACTGCCTCAACCTCAGCGCACCGCAGAGGAAACGTGTAACTAGAGGTGTCTGCCCACTGAGAGCCACCAAGAGGGGCGTGGTAAGCCGAAATAGCCGCCACATAAACCTTCAGGGTGGAGTTGGTCAACCCTGAGGAGAGGCGAGCCTGCAGGAACTCCAGCACTGTACCAACCGGGCAGTTAACTGGGTCGAGCTGGCAGTCTCTGCACTAAGAAGTGAAGCACTTCAAGGCATACAGTTTCCTCATGGAGGGAGTTCTGGATGGAGGATGGTCTCCATAACCTCGGTTGAGAGACCGGAAGCTATGAGCTGGGCCCCCTCAGAGGCCACACCCACAGCTTCCAAGCTCCGGGGGGGGGGGGGGTGAGGAATCGCCCCTGCCTGTCAAAGGAGATCCCTCCTGATGGAAATCTCCGTGGAGAGCCGCCAAGAAGGGAAATCAGGTCAGAGAACCAAACTCAGACTGGCCAGTACGGGGCCGTAGACCGAAGTCGGACCCCGTCCTGGCACACTCTCGCCAGAACTCCCAGGAGTAGAACAATTGGGGGGTGTACAGACGTAGCCTCAGCCACATCTGTACCAGGGGGCTGGATGACTCCGAGGGACAAAGTGCTCTCCAAATCTGCTTCACCGCATAAGAGTGAAGCATCAATTCCCCGGGCCTCGGCCCCTGCCTTGAAAGGATGTCTGCTCCCACGTTGAGATGCCCAGGGATGTGAACTACTCTCGGTGGAGGAGTTCCCCTGGGACCACACAGGGATCTGCTGCGCCAGCTGTGCAAGGGGCGCGAAAGCAGACTTCCCTGGTGATTGATGTAAGAGTCTCTTAGGTCTGGGAGAACGTGTCTCAGAGTCTGAAACACAACCAGCATCTCCAGGCAAAAGAGTGCCACATGAGATGATGACCCCTCCGTAGACCAAGGGCTGAGCAGCCACTCATGAACGCTCCTCAACCAGTGAGGAACGCATCTGTTGCAAGCATGCCGCAGCAACGAAGAACTCCCCACACTGGGCCCTGAACCGAGATTCCCTTCGCATGTCTAAGGCCCTGACCCTGATCATACGAAGCGGGTTTCCCCTCGGGGAGAACCCCTTGGTTTTGAGCCACCACTGTAGGGGTCTCATGTACAGCAGGCCAAAAGGAACTACGTTGGACGCAGCTGCCATCAGACCTAGCAGTTTCTGGAACAGTTTCACAGTAAGTGACCGGCCTTCTCTTACTCTCGCAATCTCTTTGAGGATTGACTCTACACGAGCAGGAGACAGATGTGTCCGCATCGTGGATAAATCCCACACTACACCCAGATAAGTGGTTCTCTGTAATGGAGAAAGCACACTTTGCTTGGCGTTTAGTCTTAACCCCAGCTCTTTCATGTGCGACAGAACAACATCTCGATGTTGAACTGCCATCTGCTCGGACTGGGCCAAAATCAGCCAGTCGTTGATATAGTTGAGTATGCGGATGCCCTGGAGTCGCAACGGAGCCAGAGCTGCATCCACACACTTTGTGAAGGTGCGGGGTGAGAGTGCAAGGCCGAAAGGAAGAACCCGATATTGGTATGCTTCGCCCCTGAAAGCAAACCTCAGGAAATTCCTGTGTTGGGGAGGGATGGAGACATGAAAGTAGGCATCTTTCAGATCTATCGTCACAAATCAGTCCTCAGACCTTATTTGTGACACAACCTGTTTGACAGTCAGCATTCTGAATTTTAGGCGCATAACTGACCGATTTAGAACGTGCAGGTCTAAGATGGGTCTGAGGCCCCCATCCTTCTTGGGAACAATGAAGTACCGGCTGTAGAACCCAGACTCTTGCTTGTGAGGAGGGACCACCTCGATGGCCTCCTTCCTCAGAAAAGTGTTTACTTCTTGTTCCATAACCAGAGCCTGCTCGGGACCCATGATAGTGGGAAATACTCAGCTGAAACAGGGAGGAGGAGCACCGAACTGAATGCGGTAACCTTTTTCTACAGTGTGCAGGACCCATTGAGAGACATTCGGCAGAAGTTTCCATGCTGCCAGAAAGTCTACTAAGGGAATCAGCCTCTCGAGGCTGACCTCTGGTGTTAGAGAGACAGCTGGCGTGGGGTCCTGAAGTGGCAGACCGGCAGAAAAGCACCCAACCAACTGTTGAGGGGAACTCCGTAGAGGTCGCGAGCTTCCTGGTACCGCTACGATATCGGGCGGTAGTCAAGAAATATCCTCGCTGGGGATCACTGCTCCCTGAAGCATCGGGGGTGGCAGGGTTGGCAAGACGATCCCCTGAGGACACTGAGGATAGACGGGCACCATATGAAGAGGTGTTTAACCGCTCTTCCCCAGAGGGGACTGTCCTCATTAGCCCTGGGCCACGCCATCTCGAGTTCCCGGAAGGGGAACGTCTCGGGTTACGTATGTAACCCTGATTCCCCGAGGGAACAAGACACTGCGTCTAGTTACCAGTCTTCCGGCATCCCTGCAAGCGCTCGCTTCATGCTTCGAAGCTGACACCGTTGCCAGCGCACATGCTTTTATAGCTTTCTGGTTAGTGACGTCATCACGTTCGTGACGTCACGCCTCTTTCTATTGGACTATGCACACGTATTCAGAGCGTGGTTCGCCAATGGCGTTCCCCAAAGTGTTGATGACGCAGCGTCTCGTTCCCTCAGGGAACCAGGGTTACATACGTAACCTGAGACGTTTTGTGTCATATCTGTGATTTGTTTATTTTCTATGAAGTAAACAAAATAGGTGAGCAACATCTAAGTGTGGTGATTCCATACTTTTTGCCAGGGGTTGTAAGCCTGTTTCCTCATGGGGACCTAAGAAATGTCCCCACAAGGTCAAAATTTACTGGTATTACTATCCTTGTGGGGACATTTGTTTCACACACATGTTGGGTTTCCATGTTTTATGGGGACATTTCATAGGCGTAATGGCTTTTCTGTTGAACAAACTGTATTTCCCCTTCAGTCGTTTACTACAACGTTACATATGGGAACTCGCTAGAGAGACCTATCACCTCTGAGCTAAAAAGAAAAGGCCAATGGGAATTTGCATGCACAGCCACTCCCCCGTATCATCTACTTATTCGGTTAAAGCCGGGTAAACCCCCACGGTCTTCCGAGTCATCCCGTAGTCCCATGGTGCTGCCAAAGCAGACCGCTCCCCTGCCCAGCGGGCCTAGCGTCTCCTTTGGTGCACCCGAAGAGGATAGGATGTCTATCGCTGCATCAGAGGGGGAGCATTCGGCAGCAGAGGCGGACGACTCGGCTCGACAGCCCTGACCCCTCTTTGGCGGAAGGGCATCCGCATCCTCAACTATCTAGACGACTGGCTCGTTATAGCTCATAGAGATCTGTTGTACAAAGACAAACACAGGGACCTGGTGCTTCAGCACCTCAGCCATCTGGGGCTTCAGGTCAACCAAGAGAAGAGCAAACTCTCCCCTGTGCAGAGGATCTCTTTTCTGGGCCTGGAGCTGGATTCGGTCAACTTGCTCGTCCGCACCCGGAGCTTCAGACGCTCTGAGCAGCTCTTTGTTTGCTACGGGGGACAGCAGAAGGGGAATGCTGTCTCCAAGCAGAGGTTGGCTCATTGGGTGGTTGATGCCATCACCTTGGCGTACGAATCCCAAGGTGAGCCGTGCCCCCTAGGAGTTCGAGCTCACTCCACCCGGAGTGTTGCCTCCTCCTATGCGCTGGCGCACGGCTTCTCTCTAGCAGACATATGTAGAGCTGCGGGCTGGGCGACGCCCAATACCTTTGCGAGATTCTACAATCTCCGCGTTAACCCTCTGGGGCCCAAGGGTGTTTTGGGGCCCTGAAGAAGTTTTGACATGCCTTGACATTTGTGCTTTTTTCAGTATGTTAAAAACATATTAATATCCTAAATCTAAATACATTGTATTTAGCACAAATTGGACTACAAAAATATGTAAGCAACATGAATGTACACTTTTAAGTTTTTGAGAAAACAATGTTTATGCGTGCATTTTGAAAAACTAAATTTTTGAAGTCACTGAAATAAGGTCATCTAACACATACAGAATATTTATTCTCGGGACTTTCGAGAATTGGATGTGGTAGGCTTGGTTTTTTTCTACCAAATGATGTGAAAATCATCTAGTTCACTTGTTTTCACAAAACAGTATATAGATTTAAATTTTTGAAGACACTTTTTGTTTAGAATGGCTGTATGCGAGAAGGCGTGAATGATCATGAATAATGCTGTGATTTACACCTGAGAAGACAAAGACCTGCATAATGAGCCGCATAATGAGCCATTCAGTCGGATGTTGACTGAGAGGAAACAACAGAAAGAATAAAGGAAAAATGAAAGGACAAAATAAATATATATTTAGTTTGAAGCGTATTTTGAATATATTTAACTATCACACAAAATAACTTGTCTTTCACTTGTGAGTGCAGTTAAACTTTTTATTAGGAACAAAAGTAATAAACAACACAGAAGTCAAGATGTCGAGGGTGCAATATCCAAATCACTTGCAGGAAACTTGAACACAGGAAAACGGGGAACAGCAGAAACTGCAAAGAAAACAAGTAGATGTGAGCAACACAATGATCTGACAAAGACAGAGCTAACATGGAGAAAACACATACACTACCAGCCAAACTTTTTATTATTAAAAGTTTTTTTTTTTTTTTTTAAGTGAGCAGTTTTTTTACATAGTAAACCTATTTCACAAAATTAGATAATTATTTTTCTTTAAAAAAGTACCTTTGACTGGTAGTGTATAGCATAGGCGTATAACAGTTAGGTGCAAATAAAACAGTGTGAGATAAATACAGGTGTAAGGTTTGTAATGAAGTGATACAGGAGAAACCATACATCTTCTACCTTTCATACAGATTACTTAAAAAGAGAATAGTAGTTTTTTATTTGAATTGGTTTATGTAAAAAGTAAACATTTCAAGCTTTCTACAAGTAAATGCATTATGTCTGTGAGGCACGTAATCACTTAGATTTAGGTTTCATGCACGTTAGTTTCATTTACGTGTCTGTGAAAAGATATAACAGAGACAGTGAAGGCAGAGCGCGTGCCCTGACTGTTTTCTTATTTTCATAAAAGCACAGTGTATACAAATAAAAATATACCCTCTACAGTTTCGAATGATGTATTGGTTGTATTTGTACGATCAAAACTGACGGAGAATTTTACATTCTTTTCGGAGTTATTACAAAAGCGTGCCTCAAATGCGCCAGCGCGTTTTTCGACCAAAGTTGAAACATCCTGTCATCATGAGACATTTAGATGCAGTGAAATGAAACATACTTTATAATGTTTCACTTGCTGTAGTCAGGAAATACAGTTGGCAAAAAGTCTTAACTGGTAAAATGTGTGCACATTCTGTCACAGTAACAACTTACAAATATAAAAGAAAAAAACTTACTTGTGTAAATATCTCATCTGCTGGTTCACGCCATGTCTCATTTAATGTTCATCTTCTGAAGTAAGTTTTATTCCTGACAGCCCGTATTCTTCCAGAAAGAACTAACTTGAAAGAAAAGAAACTGCTTTCTCCTTTGTTTACTGTGATATGGGCGTCTACTTTTGGCGCGGCGCCCTCACGTGGACGATTTGAATATGAAAAGATCGAATCGCTCTTGGGCGTGATCTAATTAAAACTAATGAAGCAGACAAGAGAGACTGGACATCGTGTTGGTTTCATACGGATTTCTTTATCACAGAATATTTGATTTCAATAAACATTACTTTATTTGAAAGTATAGATATCAAGCTTTCTCTAGACATATTGCTCATGTCTCTGTGTTGTGTATTGGCTGAGTTATAGTCTATTTTAATGACGCGTTTCTGAATGAAGATCACGGAGATCAACGCGGCAGACAGCACACCCTTTTTGTTTTCTTTATTTTGTAAAATCACAATATTTTTTTGGTTTTGTGAGTATATACAAATAAAAGTAGACCCTTTACAGATTCGATTGATGTACTGCTTTTATCTGTACAATCAGAGATGACCGAGTAATTTAAGTTCCTTTTGGGAAACTGCCACAAAACGCGTATACGCGTGTTTGGACCCCAGGGGGTTAAGCCTGTGTAATCCTGTGTGTTAAGGTAACATCAGGTAATTTGCGGGAGCCCGGCTCGGTGTCGGCTTGCGTGCGCTGTTCCCCCAGTTGTTCCCCCATGTGTGAACTCCGTCTAGTCCAGTCTGCGGGGCATGGAGGAGCCAAAGTAGTCTGTGTCTGTGTTCCAGCTGGGTCTCCTTCACCCAGCTGGTTGTGGCATCATGTCTCAGTATTCCATGGTCATCAAGAGGCCGTGTTTCCCCTCATATATCTATAGCTAGAATAGGTATACTTTCCCGCTATTCCACATGTCCAACCCCATGCTCCCCGTGTGACCCCCGACGGTCTGCTTCAGTTCCAAAATTTAACTTCTGGCCTAGAGGGCGTTGGGCAGGTTACTTGTTGAGCCCATTTGTTCTGACACGCTTGCCTGTCAGCATTTGGTCCTCATGCGTAACGCGGCAGGATTGTGGCGTTTTCCATGGGTTAGTTCCCATATGTAATGTCGTAGTAAACGACTGAAGGGGAACGTCTAGGTTACGTAGGAGGGAACGGAGACGTTACATCCCCCTGCCACAATCCTGAGATGCACTGTACGCTGGGCTACGGCTCGGCTCCTCACCAAAAACCTGAATGAGTGGATGCACGCCGCCATCTTATATACCCGTATGTACGGGGGAGTGGCTGTGCATGCAAATTCCACTCGCCAATTCCCATTGGCTTTTTTTTTAGCTCAGAGGTGATAGGTCTCTCTAGCGAGTTCCCATATGTAACGTCTCCGTTCCCTCCTTCAGGGAACGTGGGTTACCTACGTAACCTAGACCTACACCTAAAACTACCCCTCAAAAGAAATTTTCTGCATTTTAAATTCTCAAAAAACTCAAATCTGCATATTGTAAGTGGTAAGTGGATGTTGTAAGTGGATTTACAAGGGCACATCAGACAAATAATTACTGATATATTGTACATCATCACATATGACCGTGTTTACATATATTTAATATCTCATTGAGATGAACACTAGTTGTTTATTAGCACGCATATTACTACCATCCTGGCTGTTCATTAGTACTTATAAAGCACATAAAAAATAATAATAATTCCTTATTCTGCATGGCCATAATTTAGCTTCCTTCACCCTGCCCCATAGCTAAACTTAACAACTACCTAAGTATTAATAATCAGCAAGTGAGGAGTTTATTGAGGTGTAAGTCTAATAGTTAGTCACTAGTGAAAAACTGGACCTTAAAATAAAGTGTGTCGATATTTTCACTTAATCGTCTGAAGGACATTTAGCTGGCATTGTATTTACATATGTTTGACCAGCAGGTGTCCTCAGTTTGAAGTGTTTAGATTCTTTTTTGATGGCAAAGGCAAAAAAAAAAAAAAACAATGCACATAAAATAGATTATTTTACTTTAACAGCATTAAAGGTAAAATCAAATGTACAAAAGTCATTAAAAGCTGTCATGTTGTTTTATTAATCGTGGTATGGGAGTGGTAGGGGATGTCAGTGGAGTGAGAGGAGCAAATCTCTGAGTTAGAGCATGGTTGACCAAAGACCCAAATTATCCAAGAAAGTGGAAAAGTAACCAATAAAAAATACAAGTCATATTTTATTCTATATATATATATATATATATATATATATATATATATATATATATATATATAATTTTTTTTTTTCTCATGATAAATCATGAGAACAAACTGTTACTTTCAAAATTACAGTATGTGACGTGACATTTTTCTACATTAGACTTTAGGACATATGGATGACCTTAATGTTTCTAACCTGATTTGATCATTATAATGTCTCTTTGTGTCTTTTTGTTTCAGGGGTGGCAAAATAAAAACTGTTATAAATAACAACAGAGGAGGACAAACAATGAACAGTCACACTTTTCTGCAAAACTCTGGGCCAGGCAGATCACTAAAGGACATCTTAATGACTCCTAAACATGTCAAAACCCTCATGTTTCTGGGTCAGAAGGAGCTGGGCACACTGACAAATATAACAGCATCACTTTATATTACATATCTTCATTTGCAACCTGGCTGGTTATTGATCCGTTACCTTTTGGTGGAGAACTTGCTGGAATGAGGAGATTGATTTAAGGGTGATGTAGTTGCATAGCAACCATATAAATAATTAGTAAAGGCACTTGTTTCACTTGAGCAAATGTTTTTACAAGCTATCATAAAGTGTTAACCCGATGAGAGCTTTGTCTCCCTGCCAAAACCAATATAATCTTATTTACAAAGTGATAAAATCATATCCTTTTTTTGTTTGTTTTTCAGACACTAATTTATTGTCCTGTGTGTGTGTGTGTGTGTGTGTGTGTGTGTGTGTGTGTGTGTGTGTGTACCTGGTATTCATCACGTTGTGGGGACCAAATGTCCCCACAAGGATAGGAATACCAGTAGATTTTGACATTGTGGGGACATTTCTCAGGTCCCCATGAGGAAACAGGCTTATAAATCATGCCCAATGAGTTTTTTTGATGAAGTAAAAGTGTGCACAATCTCCTGTGAGGGCTAGGTTTAGGTGTAGGGTAGGTGTAGGGCGATAGAAAGTACAGTTTGTGCAGTATAAAAACCATTAGGCCTATGGAATGTCCCCATAAAACATGTAAACCCAACATGTGTGTGTGTGTGTGTGTGTGTGTGTGTGTGTGTGTGTGTGTGTGTGTGTGTGTGTGTGTGTATATATACTGTAAAACAATGTCACTGCTTCTTATTGTTTTAAGTTCTTTGGATCATTATAAAACTGTCTCTCAAATCTTTTTGGTCATTTCACTGTTTACTAATGTTTTATGACCTTATGATCATTTACGTAAAATGCCTGTACTTTTTGAGTTTTAAAAAGAATCTCTTTTTAATCAAAGGTAAATTGGATTTTCTGCTTAGAACCTCTTTTGGGAGAATGCAAATGGAGTTAAGATAACTTTTCAAGAACCTGTTTAACGGTGGATAAATGCTGATATTTGTTCTATAAACAACAATGCAATGCATTTGACTAAAAGCACTATTCTATTTGAGGTATTTCAAATTGTTGGAATTGTTAATGGCAACTATTTCTCTGCTCAGAAATCTTAAACCTGAGATCTGGTCATTTTTGTTTTGTGATGCACTATTTTGCATGACTATGAATACATTTGTTTGAGCAATGATGCTCTGAGCAGTCATTTGCATAAGGGAGCAGCACTTGCTTTCATCAGGCATAAAGTAGCTATTCTTTGCTTCCTTTCTTAATGTAATCTGGAATATTCCAGCAATGTACAGTAGATCACATGTCAAGACATAATTATTATAGGATTATATGATAATTTTATACAATAACATGCTAATTTAAAATAGCTTGAATCTCAATTAAAGTTTAAAGTTAAAACTTTATTATATAAAATCTGGTGTATCTATTTTTTTAAGTTTTAGACAAATTAATAATGTTATTAACATAATTATATATAATTTTATTAACAAGCTTCGCATTGAAAGTATTGTTAATTGTAAAATATTAACCTTCAAAATTCAGTATATATAGGCAATAAGTCACATCTCAAATACCTTTTAAATTACATGAATGGTAGCATTGGTATTATTGGAAATGAACACTGAGCGGCCACGTAAATATCTATTGACCCCCTTTTTAGAGCCCTGGTGTCTGAGATATTCTGTGCTTAAAAGATCTGTTACAGGCAAAGCATCTATTATTGTGGCTTACATTGTTGTATGATGTATTATTGGATGGTTGATATCACAGGAACCAATGTTCTACTCAAACAGCACAGGGTATTAAACATCTGCTTAGATTTTACCAGACCAATGAGGAATCATTCCATATTTCTCTTCATATTTTGGACAATTTTAATTGCTGTACAGAATGCTGTCAATGACACATTTTTTTAGGACTCAAACTATTATTAGATGGACTCAACAGAGCTTATGATGATGAGAAAGAAACCTCTATAAATAGTAGAAATATGTAGTTAAATTAATTTGCCATTACTTTAATAACCCATGGGCAACCATTTTGTGTGCAACTAATGATAGGATTTTTTTTTTAGGAAAATAACATCCAATATAAGTGTCAGGCCAGAAAGGACATTTTGGAACTGTCTTCTTGTCTGAACATCAGACTGGTTACTTTGAGCAGTTTGATGTACAGCCACCTCTGCTTACCTCCTCAACCTCTTGACTAGATTCATCAACCACCTTCTGGGCCACACGTTGGATCCCTTCAGTACAACAAATAAAAGATGTTCTTTATGGATATGGTTTTTGAGAGAGTTTTGTTGAGTGTATATCTTATTTTAAAACATGTCACCTATGTTCATCCTAACATCTATTATGTGCACATATCTTGTAACGTTTATTCTAACTTGTATGTGTTTTTTTTTTTTAAACCTAAACCATATTCAAATACACATTCAAATGACCATAACTCAAACTATATATATTTCTTTATTTATTCATACCTACATAACTGAACTTAAGTGCAGTGGTTCAGATATTTGAAAATAGTAAATATTGAGGTTTAAAATATATACATATATGTGTAAGTGTGAGTTTTTGTGTTTGCCATTGGCAAATCTGTAGATCAGACAGGCCTAAAGTAAACATATTACCGTAATGAGACATACAGATGACCAGATGACTTTTTCTCTTCCTGGTGTTTGCTTAGGTACTTTTTGAAATAATTGATTAATGTAAACAACCCTTAACTGGAGAAGTTTTGATACAAGAACATGAAACCATTGACAGAGAGTACTGACTGTACCTTCTAACCACTTCAGCCTTGCTCTTTAACTCCTCACTCGCAGTGTCTTCTGTTCTCCTTCAATCAACATTTGCATGTCAGGTCATAAGGTCTGATTCTGGCATTCATTACACAAAGGGGTGATTTGCCTGTCACATAAACAGAGTAAATCCACACCCAGTAGCACCATCTTGCAGCTGCATCGGCAGACAGGTGAGCCAGGCGACTATAGGAACCATGCTCCCCGTGTTTTCGGGAAAGTTATGCCAGTTTCTCAGCATAACTCGGTTCCCTTCTATTCTATTCCTTGGAGTTATTTATGTTGCCTATGTCCTTGTTGGAGGGCTGATCTTCTGGAAACTAGAAGGATGGTATGTGTTGCAACAGATTGATCTCCTGAAGGAGAAAAGAATGAAACTACTTGAGAAGTACCCATGTGTGGGTCAGAATGGGCTCCGAGAACTAGCAGAGGTATGATTAGAGAGTAGATTTTGCTTAAATGTATTTATTCCACATTAACAACAATATCAGTGATGGGTAGGATCAGTGAGGAAGTGTTTGTTCAACTGTTTTTTTTTTTATGATCTTTTCAGTGCAAAAGCCTAAATTCAAATTTATGTAGGGTTTTTTATTCATTTAAAATTCTTACTGCTTGTGGTCAAAAAAAAAATCTGAAAATGAAATGAAAATTTGAGCAGAAAATAGCCAAGACTACTAGTTTGTGTTTGTTAAACAAGATGAAAAAGTTTATAATAATTACATTTTTCTATATTGTAAACTTGGAAATCTCTTGTACATATAATTGTCTTTGTTGATCTTTAAATTGTTGAGATTATTTACATATTTAGCTCTTTTTGTACCATGAAATAGCCATGTACATTAACATGTACGTAATCACACTCTTGGTTACAGTTTGTGATTTCATGTATTACAACTCATTGTTTTATTGTGCTGCACTGTATTGTGCTCATTGTTTGCCATTACTGTTTTAAAGATGATAAAAGCTGCTTCCCTGAGTGGCTTGAGTCCTGACAGCAATGACACCGCAGATGGCTTTTGGAAATTTACCAGTTCATCTGTGTTTGCGGCAACTGTGGTCACAACTATTGGTGAGGAATGGACACACTAACACATTGAATTTGACAGTCCAGTTTGTTGTGTGGCATCTGTTCTGTTGGTTAAAGATCATTTAAAGTTTTCATCTTTTTACAGGCTATGGGAATATAATTCCACTGACAACGGCTGGTCAAATTTTCTGTGCGCTGTTTGCTCTTTTTGGCATTCCCTTAAATGTAGTGATCTTAAATAGAGTTGGAAAGTACATGTTGGCCATTGAGAGGAAGTTTTGCAATTTTCTGGAGAAAAAAATTGATAGAGGGGTAAGAATTTATTTTATTTATTTTTTTACCAGTCAGCAATAAAGATGTGACCTTTATGTGCAAACACGATGTACCCTTTCCTTCCCACAGAAATGTGTACGAATATCTATTCACAGTATATCCTTTGTGAGTTCGGCATTCCTGTACTTTGTGGTTCCTATGCTGCTTTTTAAAGAATATGAGGGATGGAGTTATGCTGAAGCTATTTATTACTGCTTCATAACACTCAGCACTATTGGATTTGGAGATTATGTTGCAGGTAGGAGACTACACATACTAAAATGAACAAACTATTTATTTATACTTCAGCTTTCATACTTCAATATTTTTAATTGTCAGCATGTACCTTAACTTTAAAACAAATAAATTATAATGCTTATGTATTCAAAGTCACTCTTATTTGATATGTATTATATGGATTTGTTGTTGTTGTTAATTACTTAAAGCAATCCTTGTTTTACTGTTATTTAAATTAAGTTAAGTTATTTACATTTTATTTATAATTATTCTTGCAGTCCTTCTTGTAGTCAGGAAGTGACATCACAGCTTGGGTTATGTGTCATTCAAAATGGAATTTTCCTGAATTTGAATTCTGAAATGAGGTAGCAAATAAGATGCAGAATTGTAATTCAAATTTAAAAATGTATTTAAGCCAATAGAAAGAAATTCATATTACTGTTGCAAGCATAGAATTTAATAATATATTTAACAAGTAAACCATTTTCTTTGTTAAACACAGAAAATCTTCAAAATAGAGTTACACTTCAATATATAATCAATAGAATAATTGAAATTATTAGTTTAATAAATACATTTCATTGGTTAAGAAAAAACACTTTTTTACTTACATATCAGGGTATTATGAGGGTGCTAATTACAGTAAATAGGCATACTGTTGGATCAGTTTCTCTGTTGTGACTGTGTTGCATTCCTCTGAATTAGAATTCAGTAAATTCATCATCTAGACATTACAATTAATTTTTTTTTTTTATTCAAATTATATCATCCCAACCCTGATAACAATATCTTTACATCATTGTTTTTCCTGTCAGATCACAACCCAGCGATAAACTACCCAGAGTGGTACAGTTGTCTGATGGCAGTCTGGATATTCTTTGGCCTGGCTTGGCTTGCTCTTCTGATCAATCACTCCATTGATTTACTGGAGAGTCTGAATGCTTACATGAGAAGAAGGCAGAATGCACAAGCACAAGTGGAAAAAGAACAGCCAGAAAAAGGACTGAAAGGGGAAGAAACATGAAACATGAAAAATGAATTTAACAGTGGTACGAACAGAACGGTGTCTGGTGTATGAATAATACTGTATCTACTCATCATAAAACAATAGATCGTTAATTATTAAGTTAAATCTTCAATGTTTAAAGTATCCTTCAAATGTATAGTGAAATGGATACAATTCAAATAATATTTTCTTCTAAAAACTGAGCTACTGTAAATGTTTTGATTACCAAACAAAGTTTATGGTTAAAACAGTGATGATATTTGGCATCATGTGTCTGAGTGACAATATATTTGGCTTGAAAATCCCGCTCGATTCACTTAAAATTAATCGCTGTCACACCACAAACCAACAAGCCTGTAAAATTCACAATGAGTTTATGTATTATATAGCACCATTATTACACACATTATTAATATTACATATTTTTCATCTCTCTAAATCAATATATTTCAGTGATATCAAACTGTAACACCAGATCATAATCATTTTGATGGTATCTTTGTTACAGTGGGAGGACTCTGAGGGGAGGTCTAGCTTTTTGGATTTTTGTATAGTTGATGCCACAACAGTTTTTGCTGCCCTGACATAGTCATATATTATCTCAAACTCCCAAATACTTTTCAAACAAAACACTTAAGTTTTGATACTTAATGTACTTGTGACATTTAAATCTAAAATAAAATAAAAAATGAAAATAAAAAATATCAACAACATGTTACCAACTGATATAGATCCTGATTCCTTAAAGAAAACAATCAGGCAACCTGTTGCTATGGTTACCCCATAAACCTAACATGACTTTTGCATGCAAGACTCTATTTAGTGCCATCTGACAATATACACTCTAACCAAGTTCTGTTCATACATCCTGTGTCTACAGCAACTGCAATTGTGTGTTGAGCATCACACTGAAAGAATTTCTGCTGTGTAACAGACAAGGATATATTACGGATCCCAGGAGTTCAAAGCTTGTAGGGTGAATTCAGGTAAATTGGGCCATTTAGGCTTGATTGTACTGCATATTGTCATATACAATAAATGGTCTTGAATTAAAGGAATACTGTTTCTTCAAATTATAAAAATAAGTTCTGCTGATGCAGTTTAACACTGGTGACTGTGGCCAAAACTCAAAGGAGAACTCCCTCATCAAGAAAGGTAGTAAAGCCCTTTTGACAGTATGATTTTATTCATTTCTACATTGTGGGTTGTAAACAAATATAATTGTGACAGAACCTGTTTTATTTAATACTGCAGGTAACATTTTCTTGTAAAATGTATAGACATTACTTTGGCTGAAGGTACTAGATAAAATGGATTTCGGAAAAAGTGTGCCACATTTAACCTTTTATAGTTCTACTTAAATTCATTAAATACATGGACATTGGATAATTATTTCATATCTGACAATACTGACTTCATGAAAATACCAATGAGCCTGCAGTCATGAACTTACAGACTGTGTTTTGAAAAAAAAAAATGTAGACAGAATAAAAAAGACTTAATAATTACATTTTAAGTTCAGTTGCCCCACTTATTCAGTTTTTTTTTTTTGTTAGCCAGTGTGTTGTTGTAAATGTGTTTTAGTCACATTTACTATATTTAATATAATTCCCTGCATTCTCTGCACTGTAAAAATGATTGTAATTTTAATGGTAAAATACTATGGTAAAAAAAACTGTTAAGTAGTCAACAGCATGTTCCCTTTACTAAGGTGGAAAAAAAACATATATACTGTATATTTAAAGGAACATTTCATGTAATTGTACAGTAAAATACTGTTGACTGTACAGTTTTTGGAAGTAAAGAGAACATGTCATTTTATAATTTATACATTTTTACATTTGTTGTTGGTTTTTTCACATAAATGTTTTATGTTTCATTTTTTATCTCTCTTATATATATACAGGTCCTTCTCAAAAAATTAGCATATTGTGATAAAGTTCATTATTTTCTGTAATGTACTGATAAACATTAGACTTTCATATATTTTAGATTCATTACACACAACTGAAGTAGTTCAAGCCTTTTATTGTTTTAATATTGATGATTTTGGCATACAGCTCATGAAAACCCAAAATTCCTCTCTCAAAAAATTAGCATATCATGAAAAGGTTCTCTAAACGAGCAATTAACCTAATCATCTGAATCAACTAATTAACTCTAAACACCTGCAAAAGATTCCTGAGGCTTTTAAAAACTCCCAGCCTGGTTCATTACTCAAAACCGCAATCATGGGTAAGGCTGCCGACCTGACTGCTGTCCAGAAGGCCATCATTGACACCCTGAAGCAAGAGGGTAAGACACAGAAAGAAATTTCTGAACGAATAGGCTGTTCCCAGAGTGTTGTATCAAGGCACCTCAGTGGGAAGTCTGTGGGAAGGAAAAAGTGTGGCAGAAAACGCTGCACAACGAGAAGAGGTGACCGGACCCTGAGGAAGATTGTGGAGAAGGACCGATTCCAGACCTTGGGGGACCTGCGGAAGCAGTGGACTGAGTCTGGAGTAGAAACATCCAGAGCCACCATGTACAGGCGTGTGCAGGAAATGGGCTACAGGTGCCGCATTCCCCAGGTCAAGCCACTTTTGAACCAGAAACAGCGGCAGAAGCGCCTGACCTGGGCTACAGAGAAGCAGCACTGGACTGTTGCTCAGTGGTCCAAAGTACTTTTTTCGGATGAAAGCAAATTTTGCATGTCATTCGGAAATCAAGGTGCCAGAGTCTGGAGAAAGACTGGGGAGAGGGAAATGCTAAAATGCCTGAAGTCCAGTGTCAAGTACCCACAGTCAGTGATGGTCTGGGGTGCCATGTCAGCTGCTGGTGTTGGTCCACTGTGTTTTATCAAGGGCAGGGTCAATGCAGCTAGCTATCAGGAGATTTTGGAGCACTTCATGCTTCCATCTGCTGAAAAGCTTTATGGAGATGAAGATTTCATTTTTTCAGCACGACCTGGCACCTGCTCACAGTGCCAAAACCACTGGTAAATGGTTTACTGACCATGGTATTACTGTGCTCAATTGGCCTGCCAACTCTCCTGACCTGAACCCCATAGAGAATCTGTGGGATATTGTGAAGAGAAAGTTGAGAGACGCAAGACCCAACACTCTGGATGAGCTTAAGGCCGCTATCGAAGCGTCCTGGGTCTCCATAACACCTCAGCAGTGCCACAGGCTGATTGCCTCCATGCCACGCCGCATTGAAGCAGTCATTTCTGCAAAAGGATTCCCGACCAAGTATTGATTGCATAACTGAACATAATTATTTGAAGGTTGACTTTTTTTGTATTAAAAACACTTTTCTTTTATTGGTCGGATGAAATATGCAAATTTTTTGAGATAGGAATTTTGGGTTTTCATGAGCTGTATGCCAAAATCATCAATATTAAAACAATAAAAGGCTTGAACTACTTCAGTTGTGTGTAATGAATCTAAAATATATGAAAGTCTACATTACAGTACATTACAGAAAATAATGAACTTTATCACAATATGCAATTTTTTTGAGAAGGACCTGTATATATATATATATATATGATAAGAGAGGTACTTTTATGTTAAATATTTTGTGTTATGTGTGTTAGCATGATGGTGTTTCTTATTTGTGTGTATGCACCGTGCAGTTGCTTTATATTAGTATTTACAGTACCAGCTTGTAGATAAGCTACTTGTGATAAACTGTGATTGTTCATGTGGTTTTCTTTTTACCACCTGTGGCATTATGATTGTTGTCATTAGTGTGGGGATTAAACACTATGCTCCACCATTTGATCTGTAGAAACACTGTTGATGTTAGGAAGAATAGGAGACAGTGGAGCTGGAGACCATTTGAAGGGTTGAAATGGCTAAGTCATGGGCTTGATGGGCCGAGATGGAGCTAAAGGGTCCACTGCCGTGATCAAGATCATGATGCTCTGGCTGGCCAGGAAATCATGGTTGTGCTAGAGGAGCTGAGTGGCCGAGGTGACCCAGTGATCAGGAAGATAAGGAGTCATGTGGGATGATGAAAGCCCTGGTGGAGTCAATTGTGAAGGAAGCACTAGACCCCTGGGCCGAACCAGGGAGTTCACAGACCTGGAAGGGAACAACAGAGGAAAAGGTCTAGGGTTCTGGATGAAACCAGAGAGTCAGTCAAGCTGGGCAGAACCAGCAGAGAAGCAGTGTGGCTCCAGAGCTGACAGAATGGCTGCAAGACAAACATGTCATCTGACTGAAGGTCCATGGTAAAATTGGTCGCTGGCTCTGTGTTTGTGGCAGATGTACATGGTCAAGGCAGCCGTGGAGAGGAGCTGGGGTGGCAATGTCTAATTGCCAGTTGCCATTCCATTTTCTCCTACGCTGTTATCTACTTTTAGCACTCTTTTCCTTCTTTGCTGTTATCTTGTCTGTTTTACCTCCGTTTGTGGTTTTAAACCTTCTTTTCACACTCGTGTACCCTCTCAGTAATCTTTGTGGTTAGTTACAAACATTAAGTTTTCATACCTGTTTTACCTGTTTTACCTGTTTTTTCATTTTAGGTACTTTCTTATTCAAGCATATGGCATCCGTGGCCTAATGGTTAGAGAGTTGGACTTGTAACCCAAAGGTTGCAGGTTCGAGTCTCAGGTCCGGCAGGGATTGTAGGCACCATTCCCCCAACTGCGCTGCAGCAATGGCTGCCCACTGCTCCGGGTGTGTGTTCACGGTGTGTGTGTGTGTGTGTTCACTACTGTGTGTGTGCACTTGGATGGGTTAAATGCAGAGCACATATTCCTAGTATGGGTCACCATACTTGGCCTCACTTCACCTTCTTTCCTTTTCAATTCAAAAGCAAGCAAAATAAAATAACATTAAACTTAGTAAGTAAACAGCAGTATCATTATCCATATCCAAAACACCGGTTGCAAAGCTATCAAAATCCATATACTGACAAAAATGGCCCTTGAGGGCCATACCTAGGCAAAAGTGACCCATTTGTAACTTAAATGTACAAGGCTTGTCACATTGTCATCTGCTTCCAGTTGTTTTTCAGCTGTACAAAACAGTTTGTGTTGCTTGATATTGCAAACTGGTATTTCTTATCATAGTATTTTAATGTATTGTCGTAATTATAAACACACTGGTTGTAGCGTAAACATTTTTAACATTTATGGTTATTCTTCTAGTTATTTACCTATAGCAGTTAATGAATGGGAAGTCCCACACAAAATTAAATAGGGCCGGGTAAGTATAGACTCCCTGTACATTATGTGCCTTCCTTTTTGTTAGGTGAACTCTAAAAGAATTACTCACCACAATCTAAAAGAATTACTTACCACAATCTGCTCCATTGTCTTGCTCCTTCTGTGAGAGTATGAAGGTAATGCATCTAATTTGTTGCTAAAGATGTGCAGAGTGGGTCACACATTGACTGCTCCAAGGACAACAGAGATTAGTTTATGAAATATGACTGTACTAGTATAGTGTCAATATATACACCATTTGTTCAGTAAATATGAATATTAATAAACTTTTTAATTTACTTTATCACCACAGTGGCACATTGCAAATTATATCTATTGAGCATGCACCACAAGGGGGCACAATGAAGCCATCTACCATTAAAAATTCATGTAAGGTCATTAAAAGATGAATGGTAATTTTCACCATTTTTATTGCATATTGCTCCTCCTCTGAACAAAGGAATGCACAGTGTTGTTCCAAAAAAATGTTCTATATTTTGCATGTTATTATAATATTATATGTTGTATTATGTTTTTAACATGGAAAATAACTTATCAAATATATCAAATAATAATATCAAATAAAGTATAATGTTTTTATTATTATTATTATTGTTATTAGTATTAGTATCACTACTGCTGTTAACAATAATAATATTTGGTAACACTTTATAATAACTACACACTATGAATCATTAGTTAAGCGTTGGTAAATAGTTAACCCTGGTGAAAAAAACAGCTAAAACCAGCCTAGGCTGGTTGGCTGGTTTTAGCTGGTCAACCAGCCTGGTTTTAGCTGGTCATAGCTGGTCGCCAGGCTGGTTTTAGAGGGGTTTTGGCCATTTTTCTTAGCTGGTCAGGCTGGAAAACCACCAGCTCAAACCAGCCTGACCAGCCTGGCCAGGCTGGGAGACCAGCTAAAACCAGCTACTTCCAGCTTAAACCAGCTTAAACCAGCTAATACCAGCCAACCAGCCTAGGCTGGTTTTAGCTGTTTTTTTCAGCAGGGAATTAATCATTTATAAAGCATTATTCCTACCTTAATAGACATTTGTAAGCAGTTTATAAATACAGCTATAAATGCTTTATTCTTGTTTTATAAGCATCTGTATAATATGCTTAATAATTGTATTTTCATACTTTATTAAGGACCAGTTAATCATTTCTAAATTAAGCATTACATTATTTACAAACCAGTTAGTTAGTAGTTGTAAGTGGTTCAGGAGATCATTTAGAAAGTGTTGGTAAATGATTCATAAACCATTTGAATGCACATTTATACATCTTATTATT
Source organism: Garra rufa (assembly GCF_049309525.1). NCBI lineage: Eukaryota > Metazoa > Chordata > Actinopteri > Cypriniformes > Cyprinidae > Garra > Garra rufa. Next base: position 302,663 of record NW_027394279.1, on the reverse strand, counting down.
CAGACATATATTAACAGTTAGTCAGTGTGTTAATAAATGCTTTAATAACACATATTCCTGCTGTAACTCATAATCAATTCAGGCAGTTATAAAACTTTTACTAGCTGTCAGTTAATGGTTTTTGTGAGCTTATCTAAAGTGAGGACTATTTATGCCTTATAAACTGTTAATAAGTTGAGTTTTAACATTTTGAAACCCACTCAGCCGTTCTCCTATGCTATCAGTCTCATAGGATTCAATGATCTATGCTAAGCTATGCTAAAAGTGTTATCTCCAGAACAGGAGAACGACTTTGTAAACACTTTATAAGGCATAAATAGTCCTCACTTTAGATGAGCTCACAAAAACCATTAACTGACAGCTAGTAAATGTTTTAACTGCCAGTAAATGCTAGTAACTGCCTGAATTAATTATGAGTTACAGTAGGAATTCATGCTAAAATCATGCTAGTGACTTGCTAGTCATGCTAAAATTAGGCTAGTGACTTGCTAGTCATGCTAGAATCATGCTAGTGACTTGCTAGTCATGCTAAATTTATGCTAGTGACTTGCTAGTCATGCTAGAATCATGCTAGTGACTTGCTAGTCATGCTAGAATCATGCTAGTGACTTGCTAGTCATGCTAAATTTATGCTAGTGACTTGCTAGTCATGCTAGAATCATGCTAGTGACTTGCTAGTCATGCTAAATCATGCTTGTGACTTGCTAGTCATGCTAGAATCATGCTAGTGACTTGCTAGTCATGTTAGAATCATGCTAGTGACTTGCTAGTCATGCTAAATCATGCTTGTGACTTGCTAGTCATGCTAGAATCATGCTAGTGACTTGCTAGTCATGTTAGAATCATGCTAGTGACTTGCTAGTCATGCTAAATTTATGCTAGTGACTTGCTAGTCATGCTAGAATCATGCTAGTGACTTGCTAGTCATGCTAAATCATGCTTGTGACTTGTTAGTCATGCTAAAATTAGGCTAGTGACTTGCTAGTCATGCTAGAATCATGCTAGTGACTTGCTAGTCATGCTAAATTTATGCTAGTGACTTGCTAGTCATGCTAGAATCATGCTAGTGACTTGCTAGTCATGCTAGAATCATGCTAGTGACTTGCTAGTCATGCTAGAATCATGCTAGTGACTTGCTAGTCATGCTAGAATCATGCTAGTGACTTGCTAGTCATGCTAGAATCATGCTAGTGACTTGCTAGTCATGCTAGAATCATGCTAGTGACTTGCTAGTCATGCTAGAATCATGCTAGTGACTTGCTAGTCATGCTAAATCATGCTTGTGACTTGCTAGTCATGCTAGAATCATGCTAGTGACTTGCTAGTCATGTTAGAATCATGCTAGTGACTTGCTAGTCATGCTAAATTTATGCTAGTGACTTGCTAGTCATGCTAGAATCATGCTAGCGACTTGCTAGTCATGCTAAATCATGCTTGTGACTTGCTAGTCATGCTAAAATTAGGCTAGTGACTTGCTAGTCATGCTAGAATCATGCTAGTGACTTGCTAGTCATGCTAAATTTATGCTAGTGACTTGCTAGTCATGCTAGAATCATGCTAGTGACTTGCTAGTCATGCTAGAATCATGCTAGTGACTTGCTAGTCATGCTAAATTTATGCTAGTGACTTGCTAGTCATGCTAGAATCATGCTAGTGACTTGCTAGTCATGCTAAATCATGCGTGTGACTTGCTAGTCATGCTAGAATCATGCTAGTGACTTGCTAGTCATGTTAGAATCATGCTAGTGACTTGCTAGTCATGCTAAATTTATGCTAGTGAGTTGCTAGTCATGCTAGAATCATGCTAGTGACTTGCTAGTCATGCTAAATCATGCTTGTGACTTGCTAGTCATGCTAGAATCATGCTAGTGACTTGCTAGTTATGCTAGAATCATGCTAGTGACTTGCTAGTCATGTTAAACTATGCTAATGACTTGCTAGTCATGCTAGAATCATGCTAGTGACTTGCTAGTCATGCTAAATCATGCTAGTGACTTGCTAGTCATGCTAGAATCATGCTAGTGACTTGCTAGTCATGCTAAATTTATGCTAGTGACTTGCTAGTCATGCTAAATCATGCTAGTAACTTGCTAGTCATGCTAGAATCATGCTAGTGACTTGCTAGTCATGCTAGAATCATGCTAGTGACTTGCTAGTCATGTTAAAGCATGCTAGTAACTTGCTAGTCATGCTAAAATCATGCTAGTGACTTGCTAGTCATGCTAAAATCATGATAAAACCATGCTAGTAACTTGCTAGTCATGCTAAAATCATGCTAATTACTTGCTAGTCATGTTAAAATCATGCTAGCAACTTGCTAATCATGCTAGAAACATGTTAGGGATTTGCTAATCATGCTACAAACACGCTAACAACTTGCTAATCATGTTAGAAACATGCTAGCGACTTTGCTAATCATGCTAGCAATATGCTAGAAACATGCTAGTAACCACCCTGGGTACCCTAGTAACCGCATAGCAACACCTTAGCAACCACCCCAGGCACCATAGCAACCACATAGCAACTCCTTAGCAACCACCCCGGTACCCTAGCAACGACATAGCAACACCCCAGCAACCACCCTAGGCACCATAGCAACCACATAGCAACACCTTAGCAACCACCCCGGGTACCCTAGCAACGGCATAGCAACACCTTAGCAACCATCCCGGTTACCCTAGCAACTGCATAGCAACACCCTAGCAACCACCCTGGGCATTCAAATGGTTTATGAATCATTTACCAACACTTTCTAAATGATCTCATGAACCACTTACAACTATTAACTAACTGGTTTGTAAATAATGTAATGCTTAATTTAGAAATGATTAACTGATCCTTAATAAAGTATGAAAATACAATTATTAAGCATATTATACAGATGCTTATAAAACAAGAATAGAGCATTTATAGCTGTATTTATAAACTGCTTACAAATGTGTATTAATGTAGGAATAATGCTTTATAAATGATTAATTAACTATTTACCAATGCTTAACTAATGACTCATAGTGTGTAGTTATTATAAAGTGTTACCTAATATTTTAATATTATTATTAAAAATATGTATTAATTTAAACAGCCTATATATTTTTAATGTATGATTACAATTTGAACTTAGTATGACTACTTTAAACAGGCTTTCAGTTGAAATGGGTCAAAAGCAGGTGTTAGCCTTCAAAGATTGATTGCTTTGTACAAGTCAGTAGCTCAAGCTATGTCAGCTCTATGGCTGGAAGATTTCATTCATGCAAACCCACTGACTAGGATTTCCATTTACAGTCACACAGTGACAGGCAAGTGTGCAAAGGAATTTTCCACTGAAAACTATTACTTTGACACAAAAAAAATTGACGTCATAATTGGGAGGTTAAAAAAAAGGTGCTCTCTTGTCTACATGGTGTGCTTATATGGCATTGTCAGAGTTTAGTTTAAACCGTGTTCCAACACACATACCATTAATTAGGGTTAAATATAAACTCTGCAGGGCTGTGGCCCTCCAGGAACTGAGTTTGACACCCCTGCAATAGGGCATGGTGTCTAGATCCTGGCACTTGGTCTCATTTGGTTTTAGTTCAGTGCTATGTTTTTTTTTTGTTTTTTTTTTTTTTGTGAGCACATGGCTGCTTATCTTATTTCATTAGTATTGTGTGTCAGCACATGACTTCTAGTATGTTTGTTTTTAAGTTCTATGTGCTCCCCTGTGTAATGTTTTGACCTTGTCCTACTTGTTATCTGATTATAAGTTGATGATTCTCTAGTATTAATGCATTTATGTTTTTAATTTATGCTTTTATTTTTTAATTTATGTTTTTCGTTTTTATGAGCTTTTTACTGCAACCACGCATGGCAGAAGATTGGACAGATTACAGAAATCCCTCGACTACACCATGGGTCTCCAGGACAGCTGTGTTCTGGATCACTATCTGGCCTGTCATGCTCTTGGCTCCTCCCTGACTCCTCCCATTGTTTTCACCACCCTGGTTTGTTCCACCACTGCCTTCTGGTTTTTACCTTTAATTCTTATTTAATAATATCCTATTTATTATTTAATTATTTAATCTGTAAAAAAATAGATGCAATATAGATCTGTCTTTACACAGCTGGAGCAACACGCAGTCTAAAGCATGTTATTGCTTTGAGGACACGGTGACAGTAACAGAGATGAGAATAAAAGGTAAACACAGTTATTCTAAGGTCGATGTTTTCCTTAGCTGGGATGAGTGTATGGTTGATTTTAGCTGCACACAGCATCAGAAGCACATGCTTTATCACTCCTAATAGCTTACTATACAAATAGATTATTAAAGTATATCAATGACAATTATCAAATGACTTAAATTATGATATTTCAGTCAGCAATGTAGCCAAGTTGTAGGTAGCCACTATTTCCAATTCTTCCAAGGCTGTGTCCATCGGAATTGGCGTTTGAAGGCAGATTGCATCTCAGTGGAGTGACGAAGATGTCCCAATTCAAAGGCCGCGTCCTACGAAGGCTATATTTGAAAGCCGATTGCGTCACGGCAGCACGATGAACAATCTAACAAATTCAGGATGCAAGGATGCAGGATAACCTTAAAGGTTGAGTATCAGCAGGCTAGGCTCTCTCTATGGCTCTGGATTCGGCTACAACGATACATGACCGTAGTTACCTGTGATTGGCCTGGCTGTGCGTCACTCAGAAAACAACAGGCCAATCAGAAGAGAGGCTCATGAATATTAATTAGATGGGCCAAAATCGACCTGTTTTTGACAGAGCTCCTAAAAAAGGAGCTGTAAAAATATATTGAGATGGATTTTGGCACTTATACCGCAAATATATATTCTTAAGGACATCAACAACTAAAATAAACCTCCAGAAATGTGTACAATATGGGACCTTTAAGTTTGCAGCCCTGTCTTAGATCTTTCCTTTTCTCTTTTTTTAAGACTAACTAAAAGTACTTTTTACAACTAACTTAAACTCAACATCAGAAAGACAACATAAAGATTTAATTAACAATACAAATTAAAAATACAATAAATGTATGCTTTTATTCAGCTAAACAGGAAGATCCTGGTGGTGCTGCTGGACCTGGATAAGCTGCCACAATAGAGAGCCTGGTACAGCCTCTGCCAGTGGGACATCATCTGAGATGGTCTCCAGAATGTTTGAGTGCATATTTCCACTGTCCAGCACTGGGACGTTCAGGTTTATTCTGCAGTACAGGGGTCTGGTCTGATTTAAAAAAAAGAAGGAAAGAACTATTTGTGTAGAGCAATGACTAAGTAATTGGTGGAAGAAATATTGAGTTACTTTAGTAAAATACTTTCAGTAACTAATAATAGCACATTGTGTAAAAACTGCATGCATTCAAAACCTTAGGCTGGCTGCACAGTAGAAATTTTTCAAATCTTAACCTATTTTAAAACAATGGGAGACCACAGATATAAAGACAGTTTTAGCCGATTTTTAGCCTTATAATCCTCTCAACGTGCACACTAAATGATTCGAGCACACCACGAGACCACACACTTGTTGATTGTAGGAACGATTTGCCAGTGACAGGAGATCTCATGGATACTCACGAGATTAAACATGACTAGAGAAAAAAACAAGAACAAATGGAAGACAATCAATGTTTTCAGCTGGGTCTCCTGGTGTGCATTCTGTTTCACAGCGAAAAAAGAATATGGGGGATGTATTCTGCTTTCGTGGCATGTTTGTGACTGTAGCTATAGAAGCATGCAACATCCGGTAAGTGACACTTGCTCGCACCCGCTTCTGCCCCCCTCACTTTTAATGAATTGACAGCCCTAATTATTATAAATTCAAATCCACAAATAAGAGTCCAAACAGTCTCAACAACTGAGAAGTGCTCAATCAGGAGTGTTTTTTTTTTTTTAATCTCTCTTGGTTAAACATTGTAAAGTGGTAAGGTCAGGTAGTAATGCAAGTGTGCTGCATAATGGATGGAAGCAAATGCTTAGTGTTGGATCTCTGCAGAAACTGGGAATGGGGGGGGGGGGGGGGGGTTAAAGTTTAGTGGTTTAGTGGGTAGCACTGTTGCCTCACAGCAAAGAAGGTCCTTGGTTTAGATTCCCTGGCTGTTTTTTTGCCCGTTTCCCCCACAATGCCTGTATGAGTGTGTTAACCACAATGCCTGTATGAGTGTGTTAACCTGAACTTTGGCCCAAAATGTGCACCCCTGCAATCTTTCTTTTTTTTTCTAGAGTGCTAGAGTAATTTTAGCATTCAGTAAGTAAACATTTGCCATTTGGAGCACAGTGTTGTGTGTGTGTGTGTGTGTGTGTGTGTGTGTGTGTGTGTGTGCACCTGGTATTCATCACGTTGTGGGGACCAAATGTCCCCACAAGGATAGGAATACCAGTAGATTTTGACCTTGTGGGGACATTTCTCAGGTCCCCATGAGGAAACAGGCTTATAAATCATGCACAATGAGTTTTTTTGACGAAGTAAAAGTATGCACAATCTCCTGTGAGGGCTAGGTTTAGGTGTAGGGTAGGTGTAGGGCGATAGAAAGTACGGTTTGTACAGTATAAAAACCATTACGCCTATGGAATGTCCCCATAAAACATGTAAACCCAACATGTGTGTGTGTGTGTGTGTGTGTGTGTGTGTGTGTGTGTGCGCGAGTGCGTGTGTGTGTGTGTGTGTGTGTGTGTGTGTTCTTTCTTTCAGCCATGTCAGAAACTTCTCTCTTTGTTTTTTTTTTTTGCTACCATTTGAGGGTGGCATAAGTGTGTTATGTGTGCTTGAGAACATGATAAATGTGTGTAAATAAAAGATAAACATGAATAGCCTGCTACTGATACTGTGAAAAACAAACACACTTTGATAACTCTTCACTGGGAGTTAAGGAAAAAGCTAAACAACATGGTTTTAGGTCAGTCTCATAGTACATGTTTCAGGCATATGTCATATGAGCCATTTATTTATAATAGTTTACGATTCCTAATTACCTTATCCAAGCAGAACATTTTATGATTTTTTTTTTTAGAGTTTTAGTACACTTTATTAAATCATGTGTATTTCACAGCAGTGGCCACCTGAAGAATTCAGAGTGCCACCATGAATGACAGCTCAATAATTAATTAATTTAAAGCATTCTGAGGGGAATGCTGAGGGGAAAAATAGCATAATACAGATAATCAGTTAATTTTGTTGTTGGTAATTTATGTCACAAGTCCTTAGTGCAGTGTGTGTTTCCTAATCAAATAAACTCAAATGAAGGCCTCAACAAGCCTTTTGCTGTTCTTTCTCATATTCTGTCTTTTTCACTCCTGCCATTTCCTGTTCATGACCTGGGAACAGTGATTAATAATCTAGAAGAATTCCACATAAAATCACACAGTTAGAGACACTCTAAGTGACAACTCATTCGCATTCCTTAGATAAAATAACAATTTGCAAACATATGTCTGCAATTACATTGGAATGAAAATTATGCAATGTGTTGACCAAACCATTCTCCCACTGTTAAATATGATTTAAAAAAAAAAAAGCAGGTAAGATTGCCTTGTGTTTCCCCTGTCTTTGTTTCTGTTTGATTCCGGTTTCCTTATTTGGTCATGTACCTTTCCTTGTTTAGTTAATTAATTATTCCCTGCACCTGAGTTTAATTATCCTGTGTATTTAAATTCCTGCTTGTCCCTTCCTTTTCGTCCGGTCTTAAATGTCTTTACATTGTGTTGGATGTATGTTCCCCTGCTCACCTGTCTGGATTTCCCTGTTTAGATTACAATTTGTGGATTTTATTAAAGAACTTTTGTTCAATTCTCACCTCCGTGTGCTGCAGAAGACCGGACCATTAAAATGAACTGGGCTGAGGCCTACCTCCTGGACATTCAGCAGTGGGAGCAATCAAGTGGAGGAGTTCCTGAGAGTGTTTGCCCTTCTGTGCCTGGTCCTCCAGAGCGCCCTCCAGAGCCCGTTCTTCCCAAGCGCCCTTCAGAGCTAATTGCCTAATTGTCCCCAAGAAAATCGCTATACTGTATGACCATATGACCGAGTGCTGAGGCCAAGGCCGTGGAGGCTGATCTGCCATGGCCCCCTGAGCTCCCTGATCTGCCATGGCTTTCCTGAACATTATAAAACACTTACAGCAAATTCATTTGGACAACTATAGGCAAATATATTGAAATTTCAGTCAAAAATACGATAGGGATCAGAGCCCCGAGAGCGTGCATAGTTTGTGAATCAATAGCTGACTTTATGCATGCCTAATGTACGACTCTGATATACAGGAGTGTCATACATTAGGCACGCGCAAGTTCATTATTATTACACTACCGACAGTTTGTCTTTCAGCAGCGCTCTGTGTGTGTCTGATGTCTCTCTGTTTTTTGTTGCTAGTTTGCACACATTTTTATTTGAGAGAGACATGTCTAAAGCGGTCAAGAGTGATAAGCAGCAGTTCAGGTTGTGTGTGCCTCCCTGCCCTCGTTTCATCATGGGTGGGGACACACATTACATGGTGCCCGTCTCTCCTCAGTGCCCTCGGGGAGCCAAGCCGTCACCTCTGCCACCATCGGTGCTTCAGAGCACAGCGGTTCTCAGCGGCCTCGCCATGCAGTACCCTCCTCTTCCATTGGGGGGGTCCTTCAAAAGGCTGGTACGGTCCGCCCCTGCCGGTCATCCACTTCAGGGCGCCATTCCAGCCACTCCAGTAAGAAAGACTGATTGCCTTACACTGTAAAAAGTGCTACACCCAGAAAGTAGGTTTTATATACTTTAAATAGTTGTAATCTAGTTAATTTTATTTGTTTTTTACTAAAAAGTATAAATATACTTCCTCTTTACTTAAAATATATCAGTTTTTATATAACATTATATTTTAAGTAAAACTATTGCCATTTATTTGGGTAGTTATTTGTATGTGATTGTTGTGTACAAGAAATGTTATAAAAGTGAGTTGACACACGCAATTTATTAGAGCAGCTGTCGATGTGGCAGGTGTGTTCATAAAACTTAAACGTTTTAAAAAAAAATTAAAAATGGCATTATCCTTTTTCACTGGCGGGACTTTCCCAGGCTGATGCAGCATCGTCCTCGGCACTTCAACTGTTCGTTCGCTGCAGCAGATCTGAATTTCAGGCACTGATTAACAAGGTAAGTTGAGCAAATTTAGCCAAATGATTGGTGATGTAAAGTCACGCAAAATCGCTCACTCCAGGGAGCTAAAGTTAGGTTGGCAAATTGTACTGTTTAGCTAGCTATCCTGCACACGTCAAGCTAAGTTGGCTGTACAGTGCTAAGTAGTGTGGTTTTGTAGGCAACCTTCGGCAATTGAGACAGTGTTGTTAATATGAAATTAAATAAGTGCTGTAGTCATGCCTACTATGTGTTTAAGGCTATTTTTAATCGTTATTTAGCGTTAACTTAAACTAATATTTTACATTAAACTGTAAGGTAAAAGTTCTAGACAAAACACGTTAACATTAGTACTACTTGTGCGGGAAGATAAGAGAAAGTAAGCTTTGTGACGGGATTCTGGAATCAGAGGTCATGTTAATATACTTTTGCATTACTAAAAAAGATGCAGATTTGACTGTAGAGATGTATGCTTAGTAGTGTGATTTTAGAGATTTGATCCACATTTTAAAAAAACTTTAAAACTATGTCTAACCTACCTAAATAAGATAACATTTACCACTGATTTTTAACCTTATTCTAACATGCATTTTCCTGGTCTTTAGATACCCAAGTGCTTTTGCTACCTGGGGTCTTCAAACTTCACATCCAGGTAAGAAAAACTTCAGAATAGATACAATTACAGCTACTAACTATTCCCAGTTAAGTAAAACATAGGTGTGCTATATTGTACTGTCACCAGGCTGTGAATGTTGATCAGATTTTACTTTTTGACAGGATCCATCTGCCTCTGAAGAAAAGGAGAGAAGTGGTGCTGAGATGCCTGATTGAGTATATGGGCAGAGATGGGAAGACCTCATCGGTGTCCACAACGTATGTGTCACGAATCAGAGATGAGGTCAGGGTCCAAAATGCAGGGAAGGTGAATTTATTAACAAAAGAGAAAATAACAGAACAAAAGGCCAACACGGCACACACGACTAAACTAAAAACACAAAGCAAACAGAACAGAAAACACGGTCTTGAGCCAGGGTAAAACACAGAAACAAGATTACAAGACATCAGACTACAATACCAACAGAAAACAATGCAACCAGGACGAGTGGTGGGAAAGGGGAGACTAATATAGTGCTAGGTGATGGGAGACAGCTGTGTGATCAGAGAATGACAGGTGTGTGTGATGAGACAGGTGTGCACAATTGGTGGAGTGGGGTGCGGGAGAAAGGGAGACAGTGACCTCTGGTGGGGAATGGAAAACACACAGCCCAGAGTCATGACAGTATGTATTGGGCTTAAAGCTACTTGTCTATTTTTCTGTCTGAATAAATTAATATTGTAATGATATGGGGTAATTACATTTGCTCTTGAAAGATTTACGGAGATTTAAATTTTGTAGCTTAATAAACAGTAATGTGATGACCAATCAGGTACAGGCAAGGACAATTACATTGTTTTAATGTAATGCATCCTTTGAACCAGAAAAAATACAACACTCATGCTACAGTAGAAATAGATACTGATAGTATAGTACCCACACTCTATGGCATTGTCATGGTAGACTTCGCTCTGTCCACATGCTCTAGTCTCAGTATCCATCTAGTATTCACCACCTTTAGTGACAAACGTACAATTTTGACTTTGTGTTGTATCTGTCTTCTACCTGTCTGCTATATTCATCTCATTACCTGATTGTCTGACCAAACTCTTGATTTTTTTTGTCTCCACCAATAGAGTCATGATGAAACAGACTTCCACATTTCCATCCTTCCTCAACACAGGAGGTTCCTGAGGTTCGCTTTCGGAGGCGAAGCATACCAATATCGGGTTCTCCCTTTCTGGTCTGGCTCTCTCACCCCGCACTTTCACCAAGTGTATGGATGCTGCTCTCTCGAAGCTGAGGCTTCACGACATATGCATACATAACTACATCGACGATTGGTTGATTTTGGCTCAATCCGAAATGATGTGCTAGCTCACATGAAAGAGTTAGGGTTACGGTTAAATGCGAAGAAGAGTGTGCTATCTCCAGTTCAGAGAACCACCTATCTAGGTGTAGTTTGGGATTCGACCACGAGACGTCTTGTAGGAAAGGAAAGGAAAGGAAAGGAAAGGAAAGGAAAGGAAAGGAAAGGAGGTGAAGTATGGTGACCCATACTAGGAATTTAACCCATCCAAGTGCGCACACACACAGTAGTGAACACACACCTGGAGCAGTGGGCAGCCATTGCTGCGGCGCCCGGGGAGCAGTTAGGGGATCGGTGCCTTGCTCAAGGGACTCACCTCAGTCATGGTATTGAGGGTGGAGAGAGTGCTGTACAGCTGTACATTCACTCCCCCCACCTACAATCCCTGCCGGACCTGAGACTCGAACCTGCAACCTTTGGGTTACAAGTCCGACTCTCTAACCATTAGGCCACGGCTGCCCCCGCCATGGCTGCCCCCAGAGGCAGGGGCTGAGGCCCGGGGAATGGAGACTTCACCCAGAGGTGTTTTGGGCAAAACCCAAGTGGATTTTTTTGCGATGCAGCAGATGACGCAATGTCCCCTTTGGTTCTCTCTGAGTCATCCAGCTCCCCTGGGGCTGGATGCCATGGTACAAACTTGGCCGAGGCTTCGTCTGTACACATTTCCCCCGATTGCTCTGCTCCCTGGAGTTCTGGAAAGAGTATGCTGGGATGGGATGCGCCTCTTATTGGTAGCCCCGTTCGGGCCGGCCCGAGCATGGTTCTCGGACCTGGTTGCACTCCTAGACGGCTCTCCATGGCAGAGTCCAGTCAGGAGGGACCTTCAGGAGGGACCTTCCCCGCTGGGGAACTCTCCTAGGTTACTAATGTAACCCTAGTTCCCCTTAGGGAACGAGAGCTGCGTCTCGAGCCATACTTCCGGCGCCCTGCATCACGAAGCTACCAATCGCTTGTGGCCATGTTCTATTTATAGCTTCCTGGTCTGACGTCACCCGCCTGTGATGTACCGCTTCTCTGTTGGTTGGATTACACACGTGTTTCAGAACGTGTCACGCTAAAGATGTTCCCATAGCATTTTGGATGCAGCTCTCGTTCCTTAGGGGAACTAGGGTTACATTAGTAACCTAGAAGAGTATTCAGCCGCCATTCAGTCTGTATTTAATAGTGCGATGAGACTTGCTGCACTGATTCCGAATCAATCAGTTACAGAACACGAGAGGTCGTGTTTTGATTATTTTAATTTAGCACATTAATAATTAAATTAAACAATTACAGGAAAATGTCTAAATTAATTTTAAGCTATCTTGCAGCTCCGCTGGAGGATCACTGAGGCCCCCAAGTGGGAGCTAAAATTATCTACATGTATTTGCATGTTTGCATGATTTTGTAATGCATTAATAAGAATAGTAATTCATATACTATTTCTGTGCATACAGTATTATGATTTATCTAAGAGGAATTTGTCATGATCGGGGCTGTGGGTTTTCCCTCAGCCACCTGAGGTCGCTGTTTGCACTGCACTCCTGATTCTTCACGTCTGTTTTGTCATTTACACTGATTCACTCACAGCTGTTCACCATTTGGACTTTTGTATAAGAACTCTCATTTCTCACTCCTGCTTCATGTCTGCATTGTCTTCTGTCCTGTGTGTTATGTTGTGTTCTTGAAGATTCCTGGATTTTGATCGTGTTCTGGATTTTGTTATTTTGTGTTTCTTTTTAAGTTTAGTTTTGTGCCGTGTTGGCCTTTTGCTTTGTTTGTTTATTTGTTTAATTAATAAATCATCACTAACCTGCTTTTGGACCCAGACCTCCCTTACTCAACCGTGACAGAATGCAGACATCGATGATGGGTCCAGCGGGGAGAATTTTTTTTGAGGGGGCAGCAACCACCTGTTCGGTTCCGGACACTGAGGGGATGTCCTTTGAGGCGGCGTCGGCAGCTCGGTTCGAGTTCATCTACGCCTGCCTGGCGGCGATGGACACCCGCAGTGCCGAGACGGCGCGGAGGCGCCCCTGCTTTGCAGAGGAGGTGGCGGTGACCGCTCTCACTGTTCCTGACGCGGCGGTGACCGCTCTCACTGTTCCTGACGCGGCGGTGACCGCTCTCACTGTTCCTGACGCGGCGGTGACCGCTCTCACTGTTCCTGAAGCGGCGGTGACCGCTCTCTCTGTTCCTGACGCGGCGGTGACCGCTCTCACTGTTCCTGACGCGGCGGTGACCGCTCTCTCTGTTCCGGACGCGGCGGTGACCGCTCTCTCTGTTCCGGACGCGGCGGTGACCGCTCTCTCTGTTCCGGACGCGGCGGTGACCGCTCTCTCTGTTCCGGACGCGGCGGTGACCGCTCTCTCTGTTCCGGACGCGGCGGTGACCGCTCTCTCTGTTCCTGACGCGCCGGTGACCGCGTTCTTTGTTCCTCTAGCGGCGGTGACCGCGTTCTCTGTTCCGGACGCGGCGGTGACCGCGCTCTCTGTTCCGGACGCGGCGGGGACCGCGCTCTCTGTTCCTGACGCAGCGGTGACCGCTGATGTTCCTCTAGCGGCAAGGCCAGCTCGCGTTCCTCTGACGGCGAGGCCAGCTCACGTTCCACTGGCGGCGAGGCCAGCTCACATTCCACTGGCGGCGAGGCCAGCTCACGTTCCACTGGCGGCGAGGCCAGCTCACGTTCCTCTGGCGGCGGTGTCCGCTCACGTTCCTCCGCTGCACGGGCCTGGCCCGCCATCCCTCCCCCTGATGCACCTTCCACCGTTCCTCCTCCCTCCAGAATTTGTTTTGGGAACGTCTGGTAGCCGTTCCCTAGAGAGGGGGTACTGTCATGATCGGGGCTGTGGGTTTTCCCTCAGCCACCTGAGGTCGCTGTTTGCACTGCACTCCTGATTCTTCACGTCTGTTTTGTCATTTACACTGATTCACTCACAGCTGTTCACCATTTGGACTTTTGTATAAGAACTCTCATTTCTCACTCCTGCTTCATGTCTGCATTGTCTTCTGTCCTGTGTGTTATGTTGTGTTCTTGAAGATTCCTGGATTTTGATCGTGTTCTGGATTTTGTTATTTTGTGTTTCTTTTTAAGTTTAGTTTTGTGCCGTGTTGGCCTTTTGCTTTGTTTGTTTATTTGTTTAATTAATAAATCATCACTAACCTGCTTTTGGACCCAGACCTCCCTTACTCAACCGTGACAGAATTGCTTCGTCAGCTTTCACAAGCAGTGAGGTGCCATGTGCTTGTGCACATGCAGGTCTTTGTGTTTTTATGTACATGCTTGTAAGAACAGGTCCATATTAGGATAAGGTTATGGTGATTTATAATGTTTTACCTTTAAACAACACTCATTGTAATCATTTGCTATGATAACTTGATAAGATAGATTGGTTATACTTGTGATCCAAGATGGTACAATGTTGTCTGAGAGCAACAGCTGGATATGAAATGTTCCTTTAACATGAATCTAGTGTTTGTGTTTGGTTAAAGAAATTGTTTAAATGTTTTCAATAAATATATATATTCTGCATGAAAATATCAGATGTTTCAATTTGTCTGTTGTGGTACAATGTTGCCTTAAGGCAACAAACTTTTAATTAATGAATACATTTAATAATAAAAAATAATAAAAATGTTTATTGATATTGTTATAGTGTCCAATTTTAAGCAGGAAAACATTTACATTTACATTTATTCATTTAGCAGACGCTTTTATCCAAAGCGACTTACAATTGGGAATACAACAAGTGATTCATCCTAAGGAGGCAGATCAACATAGGAAGTGCTCAAAAATACCGTATGACAGGCGTTGTTAGATGAGTACGGGCTAGAAAGGGAAGATCAGAAAAGTCAGATAGTGTCGAAAAAGATGGGTTTTCAGCAGTCGCTTGAAGACAGTAATGGAGTCTGCGTTCCGGATGGGGGTGGGAAGATCATTCCACCAGGCAGGGACGTTGAAGGAGAATGTTTTGGAAAGTGATTTCGTGCCTCTCTGTGGTGGTACAATAAGGCGTCTTTCACTAGAGGATCTCAGACTTCTGGAGGGAGTGTAGATGCGTAGTAGTGAATGGAGGTAGGCAGGTGATGAGCCGGTGGCTGTTCTATAGGCCAGCATCAGTGTCTTGAATTTGATGCGAGCCGTAACCGGTAGCCAGTGCAGGGATATGAAGAGAGGTGTGACATGGGCCTTCTTGGGCTCATTGAAGACGAGCCGTGCTGCTGCATTCTGAATCATTTGTAGAGGCCTGATTGTACATGCTGGAAGACCTGCTAAAAGAGCATTGCAGTAATCCAGCCTGGAAATGACCAGGGCCTGTACGAGGAGTTGTGCAGCATGCTCTGTTAGGAAGGGCCTGATCTTTCTGATGTTGTGGAATGCAAACCTGCAGGATCGAGCAGTTTTAGCTATGTGGTCTTTAAAAGTCAATTGGTCATCAAAGATAACACCAAGATTTCTGGCTGAAGTCGATGGGGTAATTGTTGATGAACCTAACTGGATGGAGAAGTCATGTTGTAAAGTTGGAGTGGCAGGAAAGACAAGGAGCTCAACCCTTTTTTTTTTCTCATTGATATTATTTCGCGTACCATGCAGGGTTAAATAGAGTGACAGATGAGGGTATGTTGATTGAGAAGGGTGCAGGTGATGGCAAGAGAGAATTACTGGAGTTGTAGTGTGTTGTGGTGACAGGAGATGGGATTGTGACAGTAAGTAGGCCACACTATGTTAATAAGCGCTAGAAAAATCTTTTGCACACAGGTTTCAACCATGGCCACCCATAATAGACTTTAAATGCAGTACTTAGGAGACACCTCTATAAATGTAAATTTAGGCATTTGCATAAAAAAATCTGAGAGTCAGTGAACAAAAATAAAAAAATAAACTCGTAATTTAATCAGAAGCAAAACCATTTGTGAAGTGTTGTCAAAACAGAAGAGATTCCTCTTTTCTCAGGAAAACTTATTTTGATGATGAAAGGAACCCTCTGATTGGTGGAAATGTTACCTTCCCATTTGTACAGTGGAAATGAACTTTGCATGACACAATGTGGTTTTTGACCAGAGAGGTGAGACAACAAGGAGGAAGCGTCACAACACACACAATTGGAGGGCCTAACCTATGTGTCAGTAACCTGATCTATGAGGCTACCATGGGCCATTGACTGCACTCACTTCTTGATGTTATTGTCTGCCATACCATAAAGTGTTTTTTTTTATGTTGGTTTGGTTTCTTGGCAGACACAAGAAAAAGCGTAACAAATTTTTGACATATGTTATGAGAAAACAAGGTGTGTTCAGGCGCATTGTTGGCGCGTTGCTGTTTTGAGGCAACTGAAATAGACTGCGCCATTAACCAACTAAAACCTGGTCTAAAGTCAATTGCGCAATATGTTCTTTTGTTATTTAAAGAGCGCATTAGTCATATGCGCCTAAAGGCAGGTGCACAACACGCATACACTGTGCTTATTACACACACAGGGACATGCACCAGCACACAACCATGCCAAATATAAAAAATGAAAGGAATACATTGCAAAAGCGGCCCGCCGCCCGCGAATGCCCGCAACTGGCTTTTAAAGAGATTGGGATGAGACTCTGATTGGTTTAATGCACGTTACGCCCAAGACACACCTATGACTCATTAAGAAAATAGCGACAACCCTTTTATAACATGCGCCGTGTGCGCCGACCATTTTTCCAATCGTTAAACTAGCTAAAGTGGATTCGGACATGCCCTAAGTACACCTGCGCCATGCACTTTAGACCATGCGCTTAGATCGTCAAAATAGAGCCTGGTGTCACAGCTTTTTACCAAAGATTCCTTTCTCATTTCTTGCCTTCTTCATGTTTTACCACTCAAATTCATCCCTTATAAAACAAAAATATATGGGAACATTCTGAAAAATTTTTGCACCTTGTACAGTGTACCTTTTACCACGCCATTGGATTCCATCGTTGGGCCTAGGTGGACCTCCATCGTTAGATGGACCTTCCAGTTGTATTTATACACACACAGTAACATATTTTAATAATTGTGCATCTATATATTATGAAGATATTGAATATAAAATGCGTACATTACTATATATAAGTACATATATTTTTTTTATATATTACATTTTTAAATATATGAAAAGCTGTAATTCATTACGTATTATTCAATATATTGTAATATATCACCACAGTATATTATTCAGTATTTTTTCAATATACATTAAATATATTTCCTTATATATGTGTAATCAATATATTTTACTATTCATAAATATATAAGGAAATATATTTTCTTTGTGTAAAGGAAGACCTTAGGTAAAAAAAGTAAAAAAGTGCCAAGTACATAATCATTTAATTAATTTATGGATCTACCACCAAGCTAGCAGTTGATAGGCTAATGGAAGTGTCAATATTGGTTTTCAAAACAACAAACTGAGACTACTATATAGACAACTACACCACTGCTGAAATTAATGAGTCTAATTTTGTTTGTTCTGAAATTTGGTTAATACAATGAATCGGTAACACTTTATAATAACGTTCAGTTGTAAGTCTTTCATAAGTGATTAGTTAATGATGAAATAATCATTTACAAAACATTCACAAATGATAATTAAGTGATATGCTAACAATTTGTGTATGTTTTGTTAATTCATTTACAAGTCATTTACAAATTAATTTACAAGTAATTAGTTAATGATGAACTAATTATTTACAAAACATGACTATGTGTTTATAAATTGTGAATAAGTGATATGTTCATTTTATTGTAAGTACTATGCTAACAATTTACCCATCTGCCGCAAATTATCTGAAAAATTGCATATCATGAAATAATCAAACAGATCCTTAGTAAATGGTTAAAAATTACTACTTAACCCCTTAACTGTTTAAGTTTATCCAAACTTAAATTGTAATTCATGAACACTTTGGATCTGTTACGGAAGCAGACCAACGAGACAGGTGAGTAGGTGAATACAAGGTTTATTTATAATCAGCAGAGCAGTGAAGATGATGGCGTGCAGAACCGGGTAAGTTGGGCAGTCAAGATGAATAGTGATACTTAAATGAGCAGATAGTGGGACTGAGTAGAATTTCTCTCGTTGCAGGAACGAAGATCGGAGGACGTCGACAGGATGCTGACTTATGGCACACTCACACACTGGAGACTTGGATCGATGGATTCGACAGACTTGACTGGAATAGAGTAGAGATACAGGTAAGTTTTCAGGTAAGGCTTTCGTGAACTGACTGGGGTCACACGAAGAGTCCGCTTACGAATGAACGAGCCCGGACAGTGATGGCTGTGTGAGGTGTGCTCTTGAATGTTGTGGATGATTGCTGACAGGTGTGCGTGATTAGAATTCAGGTGATAGTGATCGTTGAGTGAGGGAGGTGGAAGAACCTGGCCAATCCGTGACAGGATCTAAGGTAGGTCTCTTTTTAAAGAAAACAATCAGCAGATTACTGCAGAAGCAGAATTAAAAAAAAAAAAAGTATTAACAAATTACAGAAGTTTAAATTTACTGTAAAGAGTACAGTTTTTATTATATTTTATATAAAATACATATTGTACATAACAGGTTTTATCCTAATTTTTATATCAATTTGAAGTCTTACATCTAAATAAGTTATTCCAAATTTGAAGTTGATATGAAAAAAAAATTGAGGTTCCTGTGAAAGTTTGTTTAGGGCGTTATAAAATACTAAATAACCTTATTTAATTCATACACTACATGGTGCATAGTGCATTAGTGAATAAGTGCAGAGTGTATAGTACGTCATTTGGGGTGCAGCTCATGTTTGCCAGAGAAAACATCTTTACCCTCACCAGTCAGCCCTTACATTGCAGTACACACTACAAAGTATTCAAAAGCTGTTGATGAATAAATAATGAATAAATCATTTACAAATCTTTCTGCATCCCCTAATCTAAAGTGTAAACTACTCATCAGTTGTAAATGTTTTACAAACCTTCCGGTTCCAGATTGTGTGGGAATCAGGTGGGTATACACACTGTATGAAAGACCTTTGAAAGATTAGTAAAAATTTACAACTGATGAATTGTTTACACTTTAGATTAGGGGATGCAGAAAGATTTGTAAATGATTTATTCATGATGCGATCTTCAGCGAAGGATAAACATTTAAATGATTGATATTTTAATTATTTTTAAGTGACAAATAATATATTAACTAGAAACGTATTAACCACTTACTAAGGATCTGTTTGATTGTTTCATGATATGCTATTTTTTTATTTTTGTAAATTGTTAGCATATTACTTAATAATCATTTGTGAATGTATAATCATGTTTTGTAAGTTATTAGTTAATTATTATCTAATCACTTGTAAATGATTTATAACTTAATCTACAAAACATATATAAAAATACTAACATATCACTTATTAATCACTTATGAATGCGTAGTGATGTTTTGTAAATGATTAGTTCATCATTAACTAATTACTTGTAAATAACTTGTAAATGAATTAGCAAAACATACACAACTTGTTAGCATATCACTTATTAAACATTTATGAATGTTTTGCAAATCATTATTTTATCATTAACTAACCACTTATAAATGACTTACAACTGAACGTTATTATAAAGTGTTACCAATGAATCTTTCAGAATGAAGGTGCCCAGCCATCCAGCTAGAATCTTTGCATGTTCAGAGCTTTAGTGTCACTGGCTCTAACCACATCTGCAAGTCCATTTTCTAAATGACTAAATGCAAATGTATTCTAAATATACATGTAAATACACCTATGGACAAACATTTGTTTGTTTGAAAATATGTCTGAAACTGTCAGGGTTTTGCCCTGACACCCTGTTTGTTTTGTCTTTGTTTTATGTCTATGCTTGTCTTATATGTCAGCACATGGCTTTGTTGTTGTTTTTGTCATCCATGTGCTTCTCTAGCCCCTCCTCCTTGTTTCCTCTTTACCACACCCTCTTGTTAGCCCTTGTTGAGTCCTTATTAGTCTAATTGCTCACCTGTTCCTTGTGTGCCTTTCTCCCTATTTATAGTTACTCTTGTTTGGCTGATTTGTATTTGACATTTTTAGTATTAATTTAATTTAATTTAATTTATTCTAGTCCTGGTCTTTTGTTTGCACGTTTTTGGTTGATATTTTTAATTATTTGTTGTTAATTTAGTTACTACTTACTTTTGTTTGTTTTCGTTCATTGCCCTTCCTGCCTTGTAGTAACTTGTGTTCTTGTGGAGCCTTGTTTTTTCTTGTCTTGTGGTGTTAGAGTTCCTGACCTGTTCCTGCCCACTGCTTCCCCCTAGCCTGGCACTTTGTCTGCTTCAGAGTCCGCGGTCAACAAGTATCTGAGCTTAGCTTGCTCAGTCATCTTCATCTGCCTGGTCTTGCCGCTTTCTGTACTGTTACAGTATTCTACCAGTTGATGTCTGACGCTGTTCCAGTGGACTTCCCCAGTTGTCTTTGTTTACTGTGCTCCTGTTGTTGTACCACTTGTGCATAACGCAGCACAGTAATGACTGTTCAACCGATGTACACTCGTGCATAATGCAGCACAGTAACGACTGTTCAACCGATGTACACGCATGCATAATGCAGAACAGTAATGACTGTTCAACCGATGTACTGGTCCTTCTCAAAAAATTAGCATATTGTGATAAAGTTCATTATTTTCTGTAATGTACTGATAAACATTAGACTTTCATATATTTTAGATTCATTACAACATAACTGAAGTAGTTCAAGCCTTTTATTGTTTTAATATTGATGATTTTGGCATACAGCTCATGAAAACCCAAAATTCCTATCTCAAAAAATTAGCATATCATGAAAAGGTTCTCTAAACCAGTGGTTCCCAATTCCAGTCCTGGGGACCCCCTGCTCTGCACATTTTGCATGTCTCCCTTTTTTAACACACCTGATTGAGATCATCAGATCATTAGTTCAGTTCATGGCTCTCTCCCTTAACAAGCTGATGATCTCTGTCAGGTGTGTTAAAAAAAGGAGACATGCAAAATGTGCAGAGCAGGGGGTCCCCAGGACTGGAATTGGGAACCACTGCTCTAAACGAGCTATTAACCTAATCATCTGAATCAACTAATTAACTCTAAACACCTGCAAAAGATTCCTGAGGCTTTTGAAAACTCCCAGCCTGGTTCATTACTCAAAACCGCGATCATGAGTAAGACTGCCGACCAGAAGGCCATCATTGACACCCTCAAGCAAGAGGGTAAGACACAGAAAGATATTTCTGAACGAATAGGCTGTTCCCAGAGTGCTGTATCAAGGCACCTCAGTGGGAAGTCTGTGGGAAGGAAAAAGTGTGGCAGAAAACGCTGCACAACGAGAAGAGGTGACCGGACCCTGAGGAAGATTGTGGAGAAGGACCGATTCCAGACCTTGGGGGACCTGCGGAAGCAGTGGACTGAGTCTGGAGTAGAAACATCCAGAGCCACCGTGTACAGGCGCCAGGTCAAGCCACTTTTGAACCAGAAACAGCGGCAGAAGCGCCTGACCTGGGCTACAGAGAAGCAGCACTGGACTGTTGCTCAGTGGTCCAAAGTACTTTTTTCGGATTAAAGCAAATTTTGTATGTCATTCGGAAAACAAGGTGCCAGAGTCTGGAGTTAGACTGGGGAGAGGGAAATGCCAAAATGCCTGAAGTCCAGTGTCAAGTACCCACAGTCAGTGATGGTCTGGGGTGCCATGTCAGCTGCTGGTGTTGGTCCACTGTGTTTTATCAAGGGCAGGGTCAATGCAGCTAGCTATCAGGAGATTTTGGAGCACTTCATGCTTCCATCTGCTGAAAAGCTTTATGGAGATGAAGATTTCATTTTTCAGCACGACCTGGCACCTGCTCACAGTGCCAAAACCACTGGTAAATGGTTTACTGACCATGGTATTACTGTGCTCAATTGGCCTGCCAACTCTCCTGACCTGAACCCCATAGAGAATCTGTGGGATATTGTGAAGAGAAAGTTGAGAGACGCAAGACCCAACACTCTGGATGAGCTTAAGGCCGCTATCGAAGCATCCTGGGCCTCCATAACACCTCAGCAGTGCCACAGGCTGATTGCCTCCATGCCACATCGCATTGAAGCAGTCATTTCTGCAAAAGGATTCCCGACCAAGTATTGAGTGCATAACTGAACATAATTATTTGAAGGTTGACTGTTTTTGTTTTAAAAACACTTTTCTTTTATTGGTCGGATGAAATATGCTAATTTTTTGAGATAGGAATTTTGGGTTTTCATGAGCTGTATGCCAAAATCATCAATATTAAAACAATAAAAGGCTTGAACTACTTCAGTTATGTTGTAATGAATCTAAAATATATGAAAGTCTAATGTTTATCAGTACATTACAGAAAATAATGAACTTTATCACAATATGCTAATTTTTTGAGAAGGACCAGTATAACAGTTGTAAACATGCCTCGAGGCAGGCGGGGCTCACAGAGAGCACCTGTAAGTCACCAATATGTTTTACCGAAGCTAATGCCAGTAGCAGAGCGGTCTTTAAAGTCAGAGGGCAGAGGTCAATGGACTGCAGTGGTTTAAAGGGAGGGCTCTTCAAGGCCCTCAATGCTGTGGGCAGATTCCATGAAGGGACAGTGATGGGGCGAGGCAGGTTGAGCAGGCCCAACTGAAATACCAGGGATGCAGAGATCATGAGGCCCAGCATCTTTTGGAAAGTCTTGAAAGGGCGAGAGGCTCCAATTTTGAATGAGGCCGCGAGCTGCTGAATGGCCAGTCCTTGTTCTGGTACGACTACCGCCCGCATTTGAGTGGAGTCGAGAACTGTTCCCAGGCACAATATCTGTTTACTGGGAGACAGCGCGCTCTTGGCAAAATTGACCCTGAGTCCCAGGCAATCCAGGTGGCTAAGTAGGAAGGAACTGTGAGATAGTAGCTCGTCCTCCGACTGGGCCAGGACGAGCCAGTCGTCAAGGTTATTCAGAATACAGATTACCATCTGTCTCAGGGGGGAAAGAGCTGCGTCCATGCACTGCGTAAAAGTGCTGGGAGCTAGGGATAGTTCAAAAGAAAGGACCGTGTACTGATATGCCCTTCTTTCACAGGGGAATCTCAAGAATTGCCTGTGGTGGGGGGCAATCTGGATGTGAAAGTAAACGTCTTTCAGATCCAGTGAACAGAACCAGTCCTCTGGGTGTACTTGCAAGAGGATCTGCTTCAATGTAATCATCCTGAATAGCCATCTCATGAGAGCGTGGTTCAGGCGTCTGAGATCGAGGATGGGTTCTTCTTGGATACAACGAAGTAGCGGCTGTAGAAGCCTGATTCGCTCTGAGCTGTGTTTTTTTTTTTCTCACTATAACAACGACAGGTTGTGTGGGCACTGTTTGAACGGACTCAGGGTCCACAATGGTGTTTATCACAAACACATTGGCATCAGCACCCGGAACAGAATGGGTTGTTTGGAGGCATAACAGAGGCAACTTGGGGGCTGGTCCGGCTCAAGTGAGACTTGGCCCTCTTCCTGTCCTGCAGATCAGGAAGACGCCTGAGGTGCCTGGTCCAGCACTAACTTGGGCCGGGGTCCCTGGCGCTTAGGGAATGGGTAGTGTCTGGCCAAGCAGGAGCGATGGTGGGGCTCAGGCTTGGGAGCTGATTGAGCAGCTGAGGGCGTGGGCTGGAGTGCTTTGTCAGGAAGTGCCGCATTGCCTGGAACGAATTCTGTGCTACGGGGAAATGTTAAACGAAACCCTTGACTGCAGGTCTGATCAGGCCAGTGGGGGAGACCGGGGAGTGGAGGAAGGGGACCTTATCCACATCCTTGATCTCAGTATGGGTCAGCCACAAGTGGCGCTCGAGCACCACTAGACTGGCCATGGACCTGTCAATTGCCTGAGCCATCATCTTTGTGGCGCGTAAAGCCAGGTCGCTCGCGCTGCGCAGCTCTCTAAAAGCTGCGGAGTCTAGGCAGGACTTGTCCATGCCACAGAGGAGTTGCAGACGAATAGGCTCGTCCAGCGAGGGTGGGTGGCCTTTGGTTTCCATCTGATGGCCGTAGGCAGGCAGAGATGGGCAGCCACCGACTCATCCAGGGGATGCAGCTTGTTGTACCCTTTTTCTTCAGCGCCGTTGACAGAGGTGAGGGTGGAGGAAGAGGAGGCATGTAGGCGGGCTGAGTAGGGGGCGCGCCATGACTTTATGATCTCGTCATGGACCTCAGGGAAGAATGGCGAAGCTCGTTGACGAGGGGCCTGACAGCGCCCCGGCAGGAACCATTTATCCAGACGGCTGCAAGTGGGTTCCTCAGGCAGGGATCACTCTAAACCCAGCTCCTCAACAGCTTTAGTCAGGACGCTGAGTAATTTGGCATCCATGCCCATGCTGGTCGTGCTATGCTGTGCAGACGGCAAGGGGGCAGGGTCGTGAGGCGAGCCCGAAAGCTTCTCTGCCAAAGATATGATGTCGTCCATGGCGTCACACTCGCTCCCACCAAAAGGACGAGGATGAGAGAAATCTCTCTAGGTGGCGATAGTAAGTCAGGCAGGGGCTCAGCCGGCGTAGGCTCACTCGACGCCGAGCGCCAAGTAAGTGCCCCACTGCTTTTTCCTCACAAGCTCCTGAGAGGAAGAAAGCAGGAGGGGCGAAGTCACTCTCTGAAAAGAAAGCTATCCACGAATGCAGAGAAGTTAGAATCATATCCTTGCAATGAGGACATTCAATTCAATTCAATTGGCAGAAACAAATAGAGAAATAATTAGCGTAGCTGCTGTTCCAACCAAGCAAAAATTTTGTGTTTAGCCCAAGCTGAAGAATGTTGATCTGCATGTGATCAGATGTAACTGAAGTACAACCTTATGAGATACATTATGTGAAATCTTGGCTAAAGAGATGAGTCTTTAATCTAGATTTAAACATAGAGTGTGTCTGAACCCCGAACATTATCAGGGAGGCTATTCCAGAGTTTGGGAGCCAAATGTGAAAAGGCTCTCCCTCGTTTAGTGGACTTTGCTATCCTAGGTACTGCCAAAAGTCCAGAGTTTTGCGACCTTAGAGAGCGTGGTGGATTGTAGCATGGTAGGAGACTAGTTAGGTATGCAGGAGCTAAACCATTAAGGGCCTTATAGGTAAGAAGTAATATTTTGTAAGTGATACGGAACCTAATAGGTAGCCAGTGCAGAGACTGTAAAATTGGGGTAATATGATCATATTTTCTTGACCTGGTAAGGACTCTAGCAGCTGCATTTTGGACTACCTGTAGCTTGTTTATTGAAGATGCAGGACAGCCACCTACCCAGCAAACAGGGGACGTCCCCCGGACGTTGCGAGCGTCCGTTTAGGTACGCAGTACGTCCGCTTTATAACGTTCGCTGACAGACGTTCGGAGGACGTCCGGATTTGGTCCGATTTGTAACGTTCGCTGGCGGACTTTCTGAGGACGTCCGCATTTGGTCCTCGTTTTGACGTTCGCTGGCGGACTTTCTGAGGACGTCCGCATTTGGTCCTCGTTTTGACGTTCGCTGGCGGACTTTCTGAGGACGTCCGCATTTGGTTCTAGTTTTGACGTTCGCTGGCGGACGTTCGGGGGACATCTATTTTTGCATTATATTTATTTTTTTTCTATTTATAATATATTAAACAAAAAGGCATCTAAGCTTGCTCTATTCTTTTTCTATTCTATCTGTTTGCTATTTATTATATAATTAGCAAAAAAAAAAAATGACTGAGACCGTCATATCAATTCCATATCATAAAAAAGCGTCTGCTAAATGACTTAATTGTAAATGTAATAGATTTGAATTAATTGTATAATAAGTTAATGTTAAAATGTTATAACTCATTTCTGGAAAAAGAAAATAGGAGTGACTTCTGCAATTAAAAATGTCATCAAATCATGAGTCTGTTTTTAGCAGTTATATCATTTAAACATCAAAAACATGATACCCTTCAATAATATAATTGAACACAAGCTACAATTAGGCTCTATGCATTCCCCATGCATGAAGAATATAAGGTTGCTCTAAAAGTATGTTATAGAGTGATGAATGCAGCCAAGAAAACGAAGAATGGAAAAGAAAGTGGAAAATAACACAGGTAAGACAAATACATGTATTCTATTTACATATTAAACTGTTGGTAAACCAATAAGAAAAGATATTTAGGAAAATTCTTCTTTTTGCATTTAAATGTGTAATACAATATAGCCATATTGTGAGATAGGCTACAAGCAAGTGTAGATCAAATGAGCGCGTGATTGAGTGACATCACTTTAGGGTTACGCGCATGTATCCATGGCAACGCTCAGCTGCTTAGTGACAGTTAACGGTCCTCCCGGTCATTTCTTCAGACACAGCCTTTTGTTTTCGCTTTTGTCGGTCGAAAAGGTATTTATGCTTTTATGTTTATAAACATTAGCTACCATAACCACTGTGTATGTCCTAATGCTGAAAAGTTAACATTTTAAAACGTTTTCTGAAGTTGTCCATCGTGTACGGCTGCTGACAGTTAGCATGTGAACACTTTTTGAAGCTAACCTTAGCATGTAAAGGTGAAATGATTAAATGTACATGATATTTACAGAAACTGAACTTAGGTTTTTAATTTTCATGTGGTAAAAATACACACAGAGACGCCAATGCGGCAAAAGAAAAAAACATTTAGGACGGATAGCCTCATTCACTAAATTACTGACCGCCTGGTCTAAATCCAAATTCTCAACAGTCTTTGCAAATTATTTTTCAATGGACAAACTATAGTTATAGAAATAAAAAATCATAATACTACTGCATGTTTTAATTTTGTTGTTTTAGGATAGAAGATAACGGGAAGAATTGCCGTCGGACTAACCCCACAGCTGGCAGCCACACTCACACACGAAAAGAGCACTGCAACTTTACAAATGTTCCATTAAAATAAACTTATTTTGCTCTATACAATGTGTTTGTTGTCTTTGATTAGCCTAAATGTAAAATAAAATGACATCCAGAAAATTTAAAGTGAAAGTCCCCTAAACGTCCCGAATGGCCGCTGCACGTCCTGTGAACGTCCCCGTGAACGTCCGGAGGACGTCTTCGCGAACGTCCGCTAGACGTAACGGGGACCCTACACAATGACGTCCGGGGGACCTTCGCAGAGGCCATTTAGGGGACGTCCTGGGGACCTTTTTTTGTTAGCTGGGTAGTAGTGCATTACAATACCAGATCCAGTCCGTATCCAGATCAGATGGTCACTGCAGTCCCCCCGGATCCAGTCCAAACCTAGAGCAGATGGTGGATCAACACCTACAGCCGAATGTCAGCGGATACCGTGTCAACTAGATGAGCCCCAGAGACAGATCACCAAGAAAGAACTCCTACCCTAAACGGCCATCGGCACAAGGCCATGGGAACCAGATGAGTCCTCCCCAATTTGACTTTGTTGCAATATGGAACTCTTGCATTATTATTGACATTTTATTTTATTATTTTAATACTGTAAGGTTGCTTTGACACAACTTGTATTGTAAAAAGCGCTGTATAAATAATCTTGACAATAGTCCAGTCTAGATGTCATGAATGCATGAACTAACTTTTCTGCATCAGAAACAGGTAACATGTTCCGTAGCTTGGCAATGTTTCTAAGATGGAAGAATGCTGTTTTTGTAACATGAGAAATATGATTTTCAAAAGACAGATTGCTGTCTAATATAACACCCAGATTTTTGACTGTAGAGGAAATAACAGTACATCCGTCTAGTTGCAAATTGCAGTTTAAGAGATTCTGTGTACTGTTTTTTGGTCCAATAAGTAATATCTCGGTCTTATCTGAATTTAACAATAGAAAATTATTGGTCATCCAGTCTTTCACATTTTTAACACACTCTGTTAACTTTGCTAAGTTAGAAGTTTCATCTGGTCTTGTTGAAATATATAGTTGAGTATCATCAGCATAACAATGGATACTAATCCCATATTTCCTAATAATATTACCAAGGGGTAACATGTAAATTGAAAATAGCATAGGACCAAGGACAGATCCTTGTGGCACTCCATACTTTACTGGTGATAGTTGCGATGACTCCCCGTTTAAATAAACAAAGTGGTAGCGATCGGACAGGTATGATCTGAACCATCTTAAAGCCTGCCCTTGAATACCTGTATAGCTTTGTAATCGATCTATGAGTATGTCATAATCTATAGTGTCGAACACAGCACTAAGTTCAAGTAAAACTAGCAATGAGACGCAGCCTTGATCTGACGCAAGTAGCAGGTCATTTGTGATTTTTACAAGTGCAGTTTCTGTGCTATGGTGGGGCCTGAAACCTGACTGAAATTCTTCAAAGAGATATTTTTTTTGCAAGAAGGAGCACAGTTGAGCAGACACAACTTTTTCTAAAATTTTAGACATAAATGGAAGATTAGAAATGGGTCTGTAATTTGCCAATTCACTAGGGTCTAGCTGTGGTTTCTTAATAAGAGGCCTAATAACTGCCAGTTTGAATGGTTTTGGGACGTGACCTAAAGATAACGATGAGTTAACAATATTAAGAAGCGGTACTTCTGCTACAGGTAACAATTCTTTTAGTAACTTAGTGGGTACAGGATCTAATAGGCATGTTGTTGGTTTAGATGTGGTGATAAGTTTATTTAATTCTTCCTGTTCTATAGTTGTAAAGCACTGCAGTTTTTCTTTGGTTGAACTGATTAATGCCGAAGTATCAGTTGCTGTAGTATCTATATTTGTTATTGTATTTCTGATGTTGTCTATTTTATCAGTAAAGAAATTCATAAAGTCATTACTATTAAACTGTGCAGGAATATTTAGGTCAGGTGGCGTTTGGTTATTTGTTAATCCACCGTGCTAAATAAAAACCTTGGATTGTTTTGGTTTTTTTCTATGAGTTGGTGGATGTACTCGGCTCTAGCAGCTTTTAAAGCCTGTCTATAGCTGGACATACTGTTTTTCCATGCAGTTCTAAAAACTTCCAAGTTAGTTTTTCTCCATTTACGCTCAAGATTACAAGTTTATTTTTTTTTTTTATTTTTTTTTTGAGAGAGAGAATGGGTATTACTGTTGTACCATGGCGCAGTACGTTTTTCTCTAACCTTTTTTAGCTTGACGGGGCAACAGCTTCTAATGTATTAGAGAAGATAGTGCCCATGTTACTAGTCATTTTGTCTAGTTCATGTGTATTTATGGGTACACAGAGCAGTTGAAATAAATCAGGCAGGTTATTTGTGAACCTATCTTTGGTAGCAGGAACAATAGTTCGGCTCAGACGGAGCTATATACTTAATATCAGTAATACGCAGCATGTACGATACAAGGAAATGATCGGTAACATCATCGCTTTGAGGTACGATATCTATATCAGTAAGATCAAGTCCGTGCGATATAATTAAATCTAGTGTATGATTAAAACGATGAGTGGGCCTGGTGACATTTTGCTTGACTCCAAAAGAGTTTATTAGGTCAGTAAACGCAAGTCCTAACGCATCATTTGCATTATCAACATGGATGTTAAAATCTCCAACAATTAATGCTTTATCAAAATTAACCAATAGGTCTGAAAGGAAATTTGTAAATTCTTTTAAGAAATCTGAATACGGCCCTGGCGGTCTATACACAGTAGCCAGAGCAAGAGATAGGAGAGATTTCTTTTGCATATCTGACAGAGTAACATTAAGTAGAAGTACTTCAAATGAATTAAACCTGTACCCTGTTTTTTGAGTAACATTGAAAATATCACTATATATTGTTGCAACACCACCGCCACGACCAATCTGACGGGGCTCATGCTTATAACAGTAGTTTGGTGGAGTAGACTCATTCAGACCAATATAATCGTTTGGCTTTAGCCAAGTTTCAGTCAAGCAGAGTACATCAAAACTATTATCTGTGATCATTTCATTTACAATAAGTGTTTTGGGTGCAAGTGATCTAATGTTTAGTAGCCCAAGCTTTAAAAATAGTTTTTGTTCATTTATTGTGCATTTTTCTGGTTTAATCACGATTAGATTTTTTCTAGATCCTGCATTAAATTTTTGTTTTGACCTCACTATTTGAGGAACAGACACAGTCTTTATAGATTGGACAGCACCAGTACTATCGTTTAAATGTGCAGAACAAAAGCCATCATCGCAACTATTTGAAGATTTGCTTACTAGTCAAATGGAGCGCAGCGTCCTGGAGATGTTGTCCAACAGGACTTCTGCTCCGACTCTGCTGGGGTGCAGGCCATCAGCTCGGAAAAGCCTAGGACGCTCGCAGAAAAGATTCCAATTATTAACAAAGAGCAGTTTCTGTTCTTTACACCATGACAACAACCATTCATTTAGAGCAAAAAGTCTACTGAACCTTTCGTGTCCACGTCGATACGTGGGAAGCGGTCCTGACACGATGATCCTCGTCACGGGTGATGTGCTGCGTACCGTCTCGATCAGGCTCCTGAAGTCCCTCTTCAAGACCTCCATCTGCCGCAGCCTGACGTCGTTCACCCCCGCGTGCAGGACGATCGCGCCGGCGCTCACGTCGTCCTTCAGGATTGCTGGTATCTGCGCAGAAATATCGAGAACGCGAGCACCAGGAAAACAGCGAGTGTGCACTTTACCGTTAGCTAAGTTAGCACGAACGTACTGGACGATGGAGTCTCCGACGATCACAGCATCGCGTTCCGTCTCGCGGAGGGGAGCGAAGCGGTTCCGGGTGGAGATCTCGAAGACCAGAGGTGGCGGAGGGGGAGAGGTCCTCGCCCGGGGCCTGGCTCGTGTCTTCCGCTGCTGTTGCACCCAGGGTCCGTGGAGTCCCGGCGCCGGAGTGAAGGACATCTGGGAGGACCACGTCCTGGGTGTGCCGGACCTGTGCAGAGAAGCACACGGAGTAAAGGTGATGGGAGTGTTAGTATCGCGCTGTATACTTACCCGGGCAGATTCGAGTGCGGCTTTCCGTTCCCACAGCTCGATCTGCCTGGCCAGCAACCCATGGATCTGCTTCTCCACGGCCTCCAGCTCGACCTGCACCGAGTGCAGCTCGAACGTGTCTTCACCTGCACTCAAAGGTAGACACAAATTCACCATTAAAGCAAGTAACAGTGAGTAAACAATTGAAATGTGTGTGAATAGAGAATAAACAACGTATGCAAGATTAGCCGCAATCACGCTGGCGTTGCTAAACGGGCTATAAGCTAACTTAGTAGCAGACTCTGGAAATCAAATAAAAACTAATGATAGCAAGGCGTTCCGATTGTTTTTGTTGTAGAATACAACAAGGGGTATATTCACCAGAAATGATGGTGTATAGAATTGTTTTTAGATTTAAAAATAGACAATAATAAATTAACTCGACAGAGCTTCAGCTCAAAGTATGCACTACGACAAACATTCCGTCTCGGTAAGGGCAGCTTCAGTGTGGGCAGCTCCGAAGCATTAAACGCACTCGCTGTGATAGCCCTGCACAAGCGACAGAAACGGCGTGGCATTTAAAACAATGCCGGAATGGAAATTTGCTC
Source organism: Garra rufa (assembly GCF_049309525.1). Taxonomy (NCBI): domain Eukaryota; kingdom Metazoa; phylum Chordata; class Actinopteri; order Cypriniformes; family Cyprinidae; genus Garra; species Garra rufa. The sequence goes on along the minus strand of NW_027394279.1, from coordinate 271,178 downwards.
AGGAAATTTTGCTCTAGAAAAAGTTCAGTTGGAATCGCCGGATGGCGATAGGGGACTGAGCCAAACTGCGGCTGCTGTAGACGCTAAAGGCGGCACTAAGGCAGCAAAGTCAGCCGAGCAGAGAGAGGTCTAGATCCACTGTGGGGCTTGTTCACAGCAAGGGCTTTATCTTATAGAGTGAAGACTTGAGTCTCGTAGAGCGAAGACGGCAAAATGCCTGCTTATATAACCAGATAGCCCCGCCCCTTCCGGCAGGCTCTGGCGGACTCCATTGCGATTGGTTAGTTTTTTATCCACTGCATGAACCAATGGCCAAGACACTCCTAGGATGGCCCCCTTAATAGAACGGTTTTTAAATCCTTATGATATGGGTTACGCACTGACGTTCCCATTCTTGAGTTGGTTTAAAGCCCTGGTTTCCTGGGTCCCACTCTATCTATGTATAAGAATTAATGTGTTTTGCAGTGCAGTTTCCTTGAGTTAATATTTTGTAGTTTTCTTGTCTTTTGCAGTTTACTTCAGTTAAGAGTGTGATGACACAGTTCGGTCTGGGAATGTTTTGTCTGTCTGTTTCAGGGTTATCTGTCGGCAGGAAACCAGTTGAGTGCGGCTGCACTATCTTCCTCTCTTCCTTATAGTTGCCCTGGATCATCTGTAATTTTCCTTCCCATATGTAGAAGTATTTGCTTAAATGATATGTGAACCCCCGCCTACATGAAGGCTTGTAAGGGTGCTGTATAAAAGATGGGACTGCCCCATCTTCTTTGGTAGATAACAATAAACCAACTTGTATTAGAATTTGGTGTGTTGTTGTCTATCCCAAGCGCTTGTTGCTGATCCACTCGACAGACCTGAAAAACTGCAGTGACCCAGAGTAAAATTCTTACACTATGTTTCCTTAAACAGGTCTGCCTTTGTTCTGTGAGTCGGTTCCTGAGGGAGCAGACCCATGCAGCGATAGCTCCTATGTGTCAGGAAAAGTCTAAGTTATCTTAGGTACTTAGCAGCTGCTGACGTGAAAGTTTGAAAAGGCAGCTGAAAGAAAATATCTGAATATATGGCAAAAAAATTGATAAGTCATTAAGTATGTTCCAGTCTTAAACACTAATAAACACAACTCTAAAATAGGACAGCCAGGACAATTTAACATCCCAAAGCAGAAGCACAAATATGTCCAATGTTTCCCCTCTTTCTTAAAGTGTATGAACTAATCTCAAATCAAAGACAAAGCAGGACTATACGTGACCAGGAGAACAAACAGCAGCCTGTCCTGTTTGTCGTAATCCTTGGATTTTAAGTGTGGTTTAAGTGTCCAAATATGTTTGCTTAAAAATATGATGCATTGCAATGACTATTCATGAGACTCATAAATAAATAAATGCTACAGTGTGTGGATTTGTGGCTCTTTATTCTTAGGACATTTAACTCATTTTAGATGCCAGTATAGTATGTGCCAGTGATGTAGGTTCAGTACTAAATTAAGGCCCCGAAATGGAAGGTTACTGAAATTATAATTCTGTAACATCATTGTGTCCCTTAGTTATAGGTACTTATCCTCTAGATTTCCAGAGATTATGGTTGTGCTGGTTTCTGTGATTTAGGCTCAGATCTCCTCTCTGTTATGTGAATAAGTTGTGAGTATAGATTTCCATGGGAAACCCTTTATGTAACCTCATCCTGCAATGGTACACCTCACGAAGACAAAGTCTGAGCCCATCTCAGCCTCAAAAAGATTTTAGGTAGTTAGCTCTTAATTACAGAGAGTCTTCTGTTGTATACAGTCAATATGTGAAAGGATTGAGGCTGAGGAACTACTGCATGAATAACTGATAAATTACTACTGTGAAGAAAGAGTAAAGATAGGTAAAGATAAATCATGAGGAGGAAGATATTTCCAGTCTAATAAAACATTGATTTAATGTTGTAATCACTGTGATGACTGTTTTACAAAAGTTTTTCAGATCTCTTGGGTTCTATTTCACAGGGACACTGAATGCTGCATTAGTAGCTGAAGCTTTGGGAGAACCCTCTGGTTCTGCCCATATTTTAGCAGTTTAAATGCATAGTGTTCAGCAACCTACACAGTACTGAAATTAACTGATTATATGTACTCTTGATTACATAATCAAATTCAGACAATACTACCAAAGACAAAAGTACTTGTTATTAGTTTATATTACATTTTAAAATGTATATAGTTGTCAGTATTTTGTCTCTGTTCTGTTCTGTTTTCCCAGTGTTTTTTCCCTTCTGTTTCTAGTTCAAATGGTTTAGTCCTTGTCTCCCCCTTTTGGTTTATGTTTAGTTATGTTTAGTGTCCGCCTGTTTGTTTCAGCTCCATGTTTCACGTTTCTTTTCTTTAATAAATATCAGTGTTTTATTTTACTCTGGTTTCTGTTTCATCATCTCCACTCCTCATCCTGCTAAATCGTGACAATAGTCGTATTACAGTTATTTTTTTTTATTGAGCAGATGATTATATATTATTCACTTGAATATTAATTTTATTTGTCTTGCCAAAAAGTCTACAGCTTGCGACATCTATTTAGGGAAAGTATTCTGCTTTTGTGAAATTGCTCAAAGCAGCCACATATTTTACTATAATAGAGACAAATTGCAAAAAACATCACTTTGCAGTATAAACTGTGCAAAAGGATTACATGTAAAATGTAATAAATCAATAAATCAATCAATAAATAAATAAATAAATAAATAGATTTAAAAAATATATCAAATTGCATATCCTTTATCCTTCATAATCCTTTATCCACACCACTGTGGAAAATGTCCTTCATAGTTTTATACAGTGTAAAAAAAAAATGCTTCTGAATTAAGGGACATAATTAATTTTGCCAATTACTAAACACTGTTTAGCTATAAAAACACAGAATTTTCATCAAATGATGTGACATTCAAAAACTTTTAAAAGTGTGCTTTGGGAGAAAAAAAAAAGATCAGCTAAACCCCAACAGTCTTGATCTGTGGTGGCCAGTGGCCTGTTGCACAAAGCTGGTTTCAGATTTCACTGGTAAGTTTGAGTTAGCAAAGTTTTTTTTTTTCTTTTTTTTTTTTTTTCTCTTTCCTGGCTCAATAAGGTGAATTAGTTTTTAGCAGTGTTCATCGCCACATTATCTTACACTACATGGCTATCCTACTCTGGAACAGGTTTTATTCTGGGTAACAGATCACAAACCAAAGCTGTACCAATCAGCTGTGAGCAAAGTCATATATCTGATGTAAAAAAAAAAAAAAAATCTTTAAAAATCTCTTTAGCTTGTGCAGCTAATTATTTATTATATTTATTTTATATGAATTATGTAGTATTTATAATATATCCTTATTGAAATTAATGTTTAAATTAATGTTTAACAATTAATACCAAATTAATAAACAATTAATAAATAAACGCTTTAGAATATATATAAATCTTTTTAATACATTATTAAGCATTAGTATTTTCTCTCTTAGTATAGCTCTAACTATGAAATAAATTAATGAAATTAATGGTCTGGCATCCTCGGTTGGAGTTGTGGAGACTTTGGGTTTGGCCTCTGAATGGAGCACTTACTGTAGATTCAGGCCTTTTATCTGAAATTGTTGACAGATTAGTCAAACCCAGTAATCTGCAGTGATTTTTATTTAGTTAGTTATTTGATGCCAGCTTAATTCTGTAATTGACCGCTGTGCCAAGTAATTAATTTATTTCATAGTTTTGTATCTTGTGTGTAACTTAATGTTTTTTTTTCTCACATAAAATTTTAACTCAAAATAAAATGTTTAATGTTGTCAGTATTTTGTCCTGTCTTGTTCTGTTCTCCTAGTGTTTTTCCCCCTATGTTTCCAGTTCTTATGGTTTAGTCTTTGTCTCCCCCTCCTGGTTTTGTCCATTTGGTTTGTTCTTGCCCATATTTGTATTTCCCCCTCATTATCCTGTTATCTTGTTTGTGACCACGCCCCCGTTTCAGTGTATTTAAGAGTCTGTGTTTGCACACCCCGTTTGTCGGTCAATGTATTGTTACATGCGTTCATTGCTTGCTCCTGGTTTTTGTTTGTTTGTATTTAGTTTCAGTGTTTTGTTTAAATAAACTGTTTATATTCATTTAATCTGGTTCTCCTGCTTCATCTCCACTCAGCCAAATTGTGACAAATGTCTATTTATTTACATAGTTGGCAAGCAACATTATAAAATGATAAAGGTACTGTCATGTTGGTCATTATTTCAAGACAAACATATACACTTATACTTAGTAACTGTATGTCAAATGACATTTTTATACAAATATATTATATTATCAGTACTATTATAGAAGTATCTCTGAAATGTGAAATGTTTACAGTCTACAGTGAAATTAATTGATCATTTGTGTTTCAAGAACTGAAAAAGAAAAAAAGACCTAGTCAGCAGTTCTTGAGAAGTCTTGACTCCATGCAAATACAAGAACGCGTATTTTTGAAGAATGGTGAGTCATCCACACACCTTTTGTAAACATAATCTGAAACAGGTTTTGTTGTTGAAGAATGAAACGACATAACTTGCATGTGCATGACCATAAGCTTAAATACAACAAGAGACCAGCTAGTGTATATACACCAATAGGTGCATATAATATAAAACAGTGTTTCTCAACTCCAGACCTCGGGGCCCACTGCTCCGCACATTTTGTATGTCTTCCTAATTCAAGGCACCTGATTTTGATCATCAGCTCATTAGAAGAAAGATTCATGAAATGAACTGAGTGTGTCAGACTCAGAAACATACAAAATGTGCAGAGCAGTGGGCCTTGAGGACTGGAGTTGAGAACCACTGATATAAAACATACAAATGTACAACATGTGCTGTCTTAAGGAACATGCAATTCATATATAAAACTAAACAGAAATCCCCCAATATCCAAACATTTTGGTGCTCACAGAACCAGTTTTAAACTGTCAAGGGAAACACAATGCATAATCAGCATACATGGCATTCTTAAAAATAGGCCATTTGTAGGATGCCAAAATGACATGCATGGAATGTTAGTAAACACTGGTCAAAAACTATATAGTTTGTTTGTTTGTTTTTTCTCCAGAAGTTGCACTAAGTTTACATTAACATTTTTTAAATTAAGGTAAAAAAAAAGACAGGGAGAGAGAGAGAGAGAGAGAGAGAGAGAGAGAGAGAGAAACATTAAAATAGTGTGTCATTGCCATGAATTTGTACAGTCTTACTGTACAAATTCTGAATCTCCCCATCTTGAATAACCCTGGCTAACCTTGCAGAGACTGTAACTTCTGGGAGACTGAAAAAACGTACTCGGTTACTAACGTAACCTTGGTTCTCTCTAGAGAGGGAATGAGTACTGCGTAAGTATCTTACGCTAGGGGAAAATCCTTTTCCGCGAGAGATATTGAAGCCAAAAAATTATCCTTAATTTTGTATTAATGTAAAACGCGTTGCAGCAGTGTACAGACATAGGCGAAACAGCTTGCGCGCCTATTGGCTGCTCTGCGGCAACTGCAGCAGCCTATTAGAGCGAGGCCTGACGCGACGCCAGATCCAATGGGGGCATTTCGCGCCCTTTGCGTCGCTTCGCGCCCTTTTCGTAGCTTCCCGCCTAAAAGGGCGTGGTCTAGACCTATAAGGATCGCTCGTAGGCAACTATTATCTGGTTTTTCATCATCGAAGCAACCAGAGCGTGCGCATGCACGGCAAGATACGCAGTACTCGTTCCCTCTCTAGAGAGAACCGAGGTTACGTTAGTAACCGAGTACGTTCTCTTACGAGAGGTCTCTCGTACTGCGTAAGTATCTTACACAGTCTTAAGAGACAGGTATTTCAAATCAATTGTCTGCAGAGGCTCGAATGGTCCACCTTTTATGGCCTCTAGTACCACAGAAAAGGTCCCATACGGGGACTGAGGGAGGTCTGGGGGGAAGGAAGCAAATAACTAAATCGTTCCTTCCTATTGACTGACCTAGCGTTGTGCTCGAAAACGCTGTTATAGCCGCCACATAGACTTTGAGCGTGGACGGGGTTCTGCCCTTGTCCAGCAGCTCTTGTAGAAAGGAAAGCACTTCCATCACACCACAGTTAGTAGGTGACGAGCCGCGGGCTGCGCACCAGCCCGAAAACACTGACCATTTTGAGGAATAGAGCCGTCTCGTAGAAGGGGCTCTAGCCTGCGTGATCGTGTTCAATACTCCTTTAGGGAGTTCATCATATATTCGCTGGTGGCCCAGACATGAAGGGACCACAGCTCTGGGTGAGGATGCCAAATCGAGCCGCTGGCCTGAGAGAGAAGGTCTCTCCTCACTGGTATCGGCCACGGGGCAGTGCTCGTCAGCTGCATCAGCGCTGGGAACCAGGGCTGGTTTTCCCAAAACGGCGCTATCCGCAGTATTGAACATCCTTTTTTCCCTGACCCTCTCTATCACCTGAGGTAGGAGAGAGACGGGGGGGAAAGCATAGAGATGACAGCGGGGCCATTCGTGGGCCAGCGCGTCTCTGCTTTTAAGTAAAATTCCAGACAGTGAGCGTTGTTCGGAGACGCAAACAGGTCTACTTCCGCTCTGCCAAATTTTTTTTTTTTTTTTTTTTTTTACAGTAGTTGTACTGTCTGTGGGTGTAGAGACCATTCGCCTGCTGGAACATTGTTCCTGGACAGTCTGTCTGGCCCTATGTTTAGAAGCCCCGGCACATGCGCTGCTTTCAGCGAGTGCAGGTTGCGCTGAGCCCATACCAGGAGGCATTCTGCAAGTCTGTTTAGGTTTTTGGACCTGAGACCGCCCTGGCGATTTATATAGGAAACCACTGACATGTTGTCCGAGCGGACTAGTACATGGTTTCCTTTTATTTGGGGACAGAAGCGCGTCAGCGCGTTCTGTACTGCCAGCATTTCGAGGCAGTTGATATGCAGGAGCTTTTCCCGTTCTGGCCACTGGCCAAAAGACGGTCTGCCCTCGAGCAGAGCCCCCCATCCCGAGGTGGACGCGTCCGTAGACACCACTTTTATTCTCGAGGAAGTCCCCAGGCTTACACCTATCTGGTACCAGTCGACTGCTCTCCACGGTTTCAGGGCTGTGACACATTTCTGATTGACCGTGAGACGAAGCCGACCGGACGCCCATGCTAGACGCGGGACGCGCACTTTCAGCCAGAACTGCAGTGGGCGCATACATAGCAGACCCAGCTGCCGAACTGATGACGCTGAGGCCATGAGACCCAGCATTTTCTGAAATTTTTTGAGCGGGACAGACGCGCCGCAGCGGAACGAGCCCGCTGTGCGCTGAATGTCTGCTGCGCGCTGTGGTGACAGCCGCGCTATCATTGACAGCGAGTCCAATTCTGTGCCCAGGAAGGAAGTTTTCTGACTGGGGGACAGGGAGCTCTTCGCCCAATTGACTCTGAGACCCAAATTCTCGAGGTGATCGAGTAACATGGTCGTATGCTGTACAAGCACTGAGCGAGACTGCGCTAGAATCAGCCGATCGTCCAAATAGTTCAGTATGCGCACGCCTTTCAGTCTGAGAGGAACGAGCGCTGCGTCCATGCACTTCGTAAATGTACGGGGTGCCTGGGACACACCGACCGGCAGGACTGTGTACTGATATGCCTGGCCCTCGAAGGCGAATCTCAAAAATCGCCTGTGACGTGACGCTATCTGTATTTGAAAATACGCGTCTTTCAGATCCACTGACACGAACCAGTCTCCTTGGCGAACTTGCGCGAGGATTTTTCTGGTCGTGAGCATCCTGAACCGACGCTTCACCAGCGCTTTGTTCAGTTGCCTTAGATCTAATATGGGTCTGTGACCACCGTCTTTTTTCGGTACCAGGAAATATCTGCTGTACAGCCCTCCATCGCTTTGAGCTTGAGAAAGGGGCTCTATGACCCCTTTGCTCAATAGTTTCGCCACTTCGGCTCGAAGCAGGTGTGCTGCTTCTGTCTGCATTGTGGTCTCGACGCGCGCTGTATAGCGGCGCGGGCGTCGGTGAAACTGTAGCGAATAGCCTCCTTTTATAATGTCCAGCACCCATTTCGAAACCCCTGGAAGCTTTTCCCATGCGTTTGCATGAATAGCTAGAGGTTGAATACGAAGCGCGCTCCGTTCTTTCAGTAACAGAGTGGATTCGGTGTGCTGTGGCACCAGAGACGTGCTCGTGACATTCGGGGCGTGGGGCACGCTGATAGCGGGAACTATTATGTCTGTGTGTGGATGTGGTTGTGTGGCAACAGGCACATTTAACACACTGCAAACACCGTTCGCCTGCATGCACGTTAGTTTAGTTTTTACAGAAACCTTGGGGCGTGCATAATGTGATGTCTGTGGGCACTGAGAAGTGGGCACGTTTACCACATGTGAAGCGCAATCGATCTGAGTCGATTTTATGTGCACGAGACCTGTGTGACAGGCTGTGCTTGTGTGTAGAGATGAGCACTAGGTAGTGGGCATTCTTACTACACGTGAAACACCATCGGCCGTGGCCGGGACTCCAGAAAATACACTCTATTGGGGGTTTATCTGGGTAGCCGTGAAAACAACCTTTGTGTGCAGGCAAGCGGGCGACAGAACCGGCTTGTTGGCTGCAGCAAACACTGGAACAGTCACATTTAACACACTCCAAACATTGTTCGCTTGCATGGAGCGAATGCACGTTGATTTCATGCAAAACGTGCTCGTGACATTTGAGGCATGGGGCACGCTGTTATGTCTGTGTGTGGATGTGGCTGTGGGGCAGCGGGCACATTTAACACACTCCAAACAACGTTCGCCTGCATAGAGCGAATGCACTTTTGGTTTCGTTTTTACAGAAACCGTTTGACGTGCATAATGTGGTGTCTGTGGCCACTGTGAAGCGGGCACATTTACCACGTGTGAAGCGCAATCGATCTGAGTCGATTTTATGTGCGCTGTGCTCGTGTGTAGAGATGAGCACTGGTTAGTGGGCATTCTTACGACACGTGAAACACCATCGGCCGTGGCCGGTTGTGAAGCGCAATCGATCTGAGTCGATTTTATGTGCGCTGTGCTTGTGTGTAGAGATGAGCACTGGTTAGTGGGCATTCTTACGACACGTGAAACACCATCGGCCGTGGCCGGGACACCAGACAATACACTTTATTGGGGGTTTATCTGTGTAGCCGTGGGAACGACTTTTGTGTGCAGGCAAACGGGCGACGGAGCCGGTTTGTTGGCTGCAGAAAACACTGGAACAGTCACATTTCCTGGAACTGGACGAGCGTATAACTTTGGTGGGGGTCCGGCAACAGCGGGACTCGTACACCGTCGTTTTCCTAGTTGTGCTAGGACGATTTCGGAGGCTCAGGTTTCAACTCAATCCTGGGCCGCGGGCCGCGTCTGGCGGGGCGGCGGCCAGACGAGAAAAACGTCAGAAAGCGTTAGCCACGGGTGCCTCTCAGCAACGGTGAGAGGCCATGTTACGCAGCGCTGACGCGGCTAGGCGGCGGCGAAAGCGCGGCGGAGCAGGTTTGACGTCTGACGGCAAGCTTTAGAGGGGAGGGCCGACTTAGCACGCCGTCCAGCGGAGGGCAGACATAAGTGGGCTGCTATCGCCTCTTCTGATCAGCATGCGCGTTCCCGCTTTGACGGGAAACGGAAATCCTCTTCCTCCTTCATGGCCCCCCTCGTCAGCGGCGTCGATTGAAGCGGTGGCAGACAGCGGCCGCTTTACGTCCGGAACAGAGGCTGAAGAGGTCGATGAAGCAGGCGGGCGAACCGGCGAGCTTTGTCGGCTGGGGGAAGGATCCGGGGCCCGCTGGGCACGGCGCTTTTTACGGCGCGACACCGCGGCGGGCGGGGGAGCAGTCTCAGTGAAGAAGGCAAGGCAAGTCCTCAGAGTCGCCATTGGCATCTGCACGAGCCGTATGAAAGCATCTTTAAAAAGACGCTTTGCTATTTTTTAGAGAAACAGTGTGTATCGCAGCGGCGACACACACTGTAGATTATAAAGGATATAGGCGCCGGAAAGCGCAGCAGGAAGGCACGGAAGGCGGCGTGGCCAGCAGCTCCAATGGCTCGTCCCGCTGAGATGCTTGCAGTCGACGGCGGCTTCTTCTCCGGCTCCAGCGATGCGTGTGCTTCGCTTGAAGGATGAAAAATCAGATAATAGTTGCCTACGAGCGATCCTTATAGGTCTAGACCACGCCCTTTTAGGCGGGAAGCTACGAAAAGGGCACGAAGCGACGCAAAGGGCGCGAAATGCCCCCATTGGATCTGGCGTCGCGTCAGGCCTCGCTCTAATAGGCTGCTGCAGTTGCCGCAGAGCAGCCAATAGGCGCGCAAGCTGTTTCGCCTATGTCTGTACACTGCTGCAACGCGTTTTACATTAATACAAAATTAAGGATAATTTTTTGGCTTCAATATCTCTCGCGGAAAAGGATTTTCCCCTAGCGTAAGATACTTACGCAGTACGAGAGACCTCTCGTAAGAGAACTGTCTTTTGTGTTCTTCAAATGTGAACCATGGTGGTCATCTGATAAATGTCTGTAATGAGTCAGGGAACCTAGGGGAGTTTATATCTTGAAGAGAAGAGAGACAAATTATGATATAACAGGGGCACGTCATTAATCTTAGAGCACAGTTATTTAGTCAAATTCATGTCACAACAACAGATTTGTATTAATTTTCTTCTTAGGTCTCATATTTTGTCATTACCTAAGTCAGTTATATTGTTGCCATTGAAATGACTATGCTTAAGTTATAAACTGCCATAAATGCAGATGAGAAGCTGAGAATGATATGTTATCTGTAGTTTAAATTATATAAGAGTGGTTACACAATGTCACTACTGGATACTGTGCCAGTTTTATGTCCTTTTTTGTCATACATTAAACAGATTTTGCAAAAGAAGGAGAACATCAGAGGTGTGAGATGAGCCAAGAGAACCTGGCTTCTGATATTTAGGATAATAACGGAGATTAAACAGATAGGAAAGAAATATCCTTTCATATCAGTTTTAGTTCACAGAAAATCCTACTTTCCCTAAACTTTTTACACAAAAATTGTTTCATGAGAAACATTTTTTTTTATATTTATATTTATTTTATCTTTATTTTAGAGCAATGTGGTGGATGTAAAAACTATACTTGGAGGAGGGCATGTATGTTTGTGTTTTTTAATAATTATACAATAGTCTAATTTATTAGTTAGTTATTTAGTTTCTTGAAAAAAATATGAAAGAAAATGTGTGAGTAAAATATCGAACTGAAACAAAGTAAAATGTTGGTATAAAAGAGACGGTGATAGAGGGGGACTTTAGTGGGTGGATCTTGGCCAACTTCCTTCTCTCGCAGTGTGTTGAACTACCAGACGAGTTAAGAGCACTACACTAGCAATGCCAGCGGCAGCACGTGGACCGCCAACTGTGACTGCGACTTTTAAAAAAAATAATAGTTGTTAAAATATATTTTATTTGCTGGATATACAGTTTTCACACAGCTTACGATTATGTTTCGTTAGTATTGTGTCTATTCCGGAAAAATAACTGTACTTCTTCATTAAGAAGTTTGAGCTCGCGCTAAATTAATCAATAGTGAGAATGTGGGCGCTGTCAGAGTAATTTTAAAGAGTCACTCCACATCATTTGGGCTCATAATGGTGGACAAGGGTCCCCTTCTGACTTCGGCCATCATTTTCTACCTGTCCATTGGGGCAGCAATATTCCAAGTCATCGAGGAACCAAATTGGGAGATCGCGGTAAAGATTTATAAAGCAGAAAAGGAGAAAATATTGGAACAATACCCATGTCTTACAAAGGCTGATCTGGACCACATTCTAGAGGTAGGATTACCCTGTTTGAGTGACGTCAGTTCTAACAAATGTGAGAAATTACTTGTTGCAACTTGTCTTCATGTTGGTGTGTAAACAGAAAGCTAAACGCATAACTGTTTTTTTTAAATAAGTTTAAGGTGTAGCCCTCTGTGAGAAACCTGTCCTTTGCATTAAGTTGAGATACAGTAATTGCAGTAATAGCGAGGTAATTTATAAAGTGTGTGCACATATCCTACTTGCATTGGGTAGTAGAGTAAGGTTTTTGCTCTCCTGTTTATTGCACCTGCTATTATTAATGTGCATGTAGTACTGTTTAGGTAACAGAACACTGTTATTGTTTAATGATGGTGGTAATTGCTTATGTGATGACAATATTAAATGTGTCAACTTGAATTTTAGTATTTCAAAACTGGACAAAACAGGAATGTACAGGAATGTAAAGATACGGCACACATGTCTCTTAGGTTATTAAATTGCCTGAAACCAGAAACAAAAGGCAAGTAGAAACAAGTAGTTTTCCTGTCCCATCCCCCTAATTTGACATTTGAGTGGATTGGGTCGCCCCCAGTGAAAGGACTCAACAAGCCTCATCTTTGAACCATTTTTTTAAAATAAGTAGATCACATCTAAAAAAAATGTTTAAGTATAATTACTTATTGGTATTCGCTAAGTTGCACTATTTTAAAACATTTGAAACTTTCCATTAACAACAAATAACCGTTATGGAAACATTTGGTGGTTTTATTGTTGTCAAATGAAGATCAAGAACTGGGGGATTATAATGGGCATTGATATGAAATCTGTGCAGTTTCACATCTCATTACTGTAGAAAAAAAAGCTATGGTTTTGTTGTAAGATTTTGTATTTGTTGTTTATAGGTTTTGTTGTTATTGAGTTGGGCTTTTTTAATGAACAGTTTCTATATCCATAGCGATAGAACTGTGTAATTTATAACACTAATTTGTTCATCTGTAAAATACCTGTTTGCTAAATAATTAACTTTCATCTGCCCTTAGGGTTAACAGCATTCTTGTCTGGACTGTTATCATTTTATGATTCTATGTAAGGCAATAAAACTTGAATGAATTTAAAGCAATAACTGACAAAAATGCAATTAAAAGGCAGCACTACAGTAATAAGACATGTTATATTTGATTAGGTCACCTCTAAGGAAGTTTTACAAAACAGGGGAAAGATCTATCCATTTAAAACTGTGGTCATTACCTCCTCAAGCATTACAAGACGTTCAGCTTGATAAAGGTCTTGGCATGATGAATGCATTTACATTTATTTTATGTAATTCACATTGCTGTGCAGTTTAGGCTCAGCCTTTTATAAACTGCCACTCTCGTTTGGGATCAGTAAGACTTGTAATGTTTTTTTAAAGCAGTCTCTTATGCTCATCAAGGCTACATTTATTTGATCAAAAATACAGAATAAAACAGTAATATTGTGAAATGTTATTACAATAGAAAATGTTTTTTATTTGAATGTGCTTTAAAACATAATTTATTTCTGTGATGCAAAGCTGAATTTTCATCAGCTGTTACTCCAGTCTTAAGTGTCACATGATCCTTCAGGAATCATTTTAATATGCTGATCTATTATCAATGTTGGAAACAGTTGTTCTGCCAAATATTTTTGGAACCTTTTTTTTTCAGGTTTCTTTGATTAATAACAAGTTAAACACAGAACAGCAACAATGTTTCTAACAATGGGCATTTCTAAAGGATCACATGACACTGAAAACTGGAGTAATAATGCTGAAAATGTAGCTTTGTATCACATGAATAAATTACATTTTGAAAAATATTCACATAGAAAACAGTTATTTTAATTTAAATTAAAATTGTATTTCACAATATTACAGTTTTTTTCTGTATTTTTGTTAAAATAAATGCAGCCTTCATGAGAAAAACGTCATTTAAAACCTTTAAAAATCTTACTGAACCCAAACTTTTGAGCGTTTGTGTGTGTGTGTGTGTGTGTGTGTGTAGGCAATTAGGGTTTTCAGTCGATTTAAATATTTTAATTAATTTCATAATGTTTTGAATAACTAATCCAAATAATAGCAAAAAATAAATAAATAAATAAAATGACTGTGAAAATACCCACAAAAGATTAGTCAAAGTTATTTTTGTGTTAAATGAGAAAGTATCAAGTAGAGATTACAAACTATACCTTTAACTGCATTAAAATATTTTAATCACCTTTTTTTAAACTAATTAAGTTAATGTGTGTGTGTGTGTGTGTACATTTCAACCCAGGTCTCTGCGCTAGAGATCGACCGATATGGGTTTTTCCTATAGCCGATGTTTAGAGGTCAGGGTCAGCCGATGGCCGATATGTGCTACCGATTTTTTGGGCCGATATCTTGAAGTTCTTCCGTTTATTTGCATGCTAAAATGTCACACTAATAATAAGTGGATGCACATCATTTCTAAACTTAACATCATGAACAATGAACACAATGAACCATCTTTCGGATCTTGATTTTGTGCACTGCTTAATGTTAAACTAATGTTTTAAATATAAAATTTTGAATACAGAAATTTTAAATGATTTATATAACTGAAAGGACCTGCCAGCAGATGGCGGCAAGACACTGATTTAATTACTGAATCATATCCTTCATTTGATTCGTTCGAACAGCTGATTCATTCCTGAATAAAGCAAGTGACTCTCTTTATGAATGGGAAATTGAATCATTTCACTAGATTCATTTAAAAACGCACGTTCATTCATAAACGAAACACCGCTGTGTTTAAATGAACATGCACAGCGACTCAGTTGTGACTTGTTTCAGAATACTTTTGATGACAAAAGAGAGCAAAATCTTACTTTTGACAATGAAATAAAGCAAAATCAGGCAATAGTGTAATCTGCCTGTGTAACCCCACACACCCAGGTCCTACCGCACCCGCTTCGAGCGGGTCTCGAATCGTGTCTCCGGCTCGGGAGGCGGACGCACTAACAAGGAGGCTAAAGGCTGCAACCTGTAGCATTTGTCGCTAGTGTGTCTCTTGAGATGAGACAGTGAGGTTTACCTGCACAGCACCTACCGGCTGGCCTCCGTTACACCTGCCACCCACCCATCTGCACCTATATTTTTTCTCTGATTTAGCTAACCGCACACGATCTTCTTATTACAATTATTCTCATAGTTTTGCATTATAATATGATGAATGGATGGTTCATTTTACAGGGTTCGTACGGGTGCTTGAATTCCTTGAAAATGCTTGAATTTTAATGTAGTGTTTTCAAGGTTTGAAAAATGCTTGGATTTTGGATGAAGTGCTTGAAAGTGCTTGAATATGCAGTTGCATCGGTTTCATATTAATTCGCTTTCATACTAAATAGTTATTTTTTGTTATGCTTATAATATGTAAAAGAAAGGAAAAAAAAACAGCTCCGCTCGAGTGTGAGGCTGTGTCACGTGAGGCTGTAGTGTGATCTGCCGGTCTTTCTTGATGAGCGCCCTCTGATGGAACAGAGCGGTAGATAAAACATGCCAGTTATCAGGAGATTGTTGCATCAGTCCTTGATGGCTTGAAAACGACAAATAAGAATTATGTTTAAAACGAGAATTTGGGGATCGCAAAATTGCCAGCCCGATGTCCCGGGGCTATTGTGTTTTCCAGTCGGGCTACCAAAATGTTTCACCGGACTATCTTAAAGTAGATGTATTAAATAGTATAAGAAAAGGCTTAATTATAAGTTTAAGAGTTAGGGACGGAAATACGAGAATCGCGATAGGGCTGGATAAAACTTCAAATGGGAATGATGTCATACTGAATAAACATACACACTGCACGTTTCAAAGTCAAATCGCCACACGGATGTCTTTATATGAATGTATCTGAAGGGAACCGACTGTCCTCAGAAACGTGTCTTTGGCATCTACATTTCATGCCTGATAAAACTGCGTTAATGCTGATTTGTCTACAGCCGTTACTAGGAAACCGTAGAATTTCAGCACTCCTAAAGCGCCCCCTCGTGACAGGGAATGAATTTGCGAATATTCAGCTGTTTAGTAAGATTATTACAAATATTGGCCCATTTTTTTATGCAGCAAACACATAAGAGTTGTAAATGTAAAAGTTATGTGCTTTCTAAAAATCTAAACAATTAAGACAGTAATATTTATGTTTTAAATAAATTATACTTGATTTATCCATTTTAAAGGTATAAAGGCTGAAATGCCATTGTATAAGATGTTTTGTTTTTGTGAAAATCTGAATTATAAATCATGTCATTTTATGGCTTAATGTTACTGTACATTGTTCAACCCCATTACGGTGTTCATTTTACTTGTGTAGCTCTTAAAAAGGGTCATAAATTGCCTTAAATTGATATTTAAAAATTCTGCAGATACACTGTAAATAATGAAAAAAAAAATTACCTTGATATTTGTGAATAGAAAATCAGATAGAAGTCTAAATGTTAATCAAAAATATTTTCAATGTTTAAAAAATGGTATTTTTTCATTTGGGCCAGTTAAATTGTATTATTAATTTTATAGTGTCTTTTTGACTACCTTTTAGTACTTTTAGGCTGAAATGTGAAATGTATTTGTGAAAATCCTTCCAAGTTTTAGAAAGTTTTCAAGTTTTAGAATTTTAGTTTATCATATTTTTTTTTTTACAGTCATTTTATACCAGTCATTAATGTGTTACCATAGACATTGCCCTACTCCACTCATACAGTATTACTTTTATTTGTGCAGGTCTTAAAAAGCCTTTAAATTTTATTTTTTAAAATACTACAGATACTCAGTAAATTATATTAATTATATATTTTTAATTATATAATTTGTATACTGAATGGTGACTATTAATATGGGGCAATGTTATATGCAATCTAGACAGTTGTTTTTTAATAGCACAATAACATCTGATTTAAAATTAAGAACTCATGTATGTGAATAAGTAATTTACCACAGTGCTGGAAAATCTTGAAAATGCACCTTGAAAGTGCTTGAAAAGTGCTTGAATTTTACTTTGGAAAAGGTGTAAGAACCCTGATTTTAACAGCTGATCTGCACATCGCTGCACACTTATATAGGCTTAATCACTCATGCTTTTAAGCCAAATCCATGCTGAAAAAAATAACGTTTACTGACATCTGGACGTGACCATAGATATAAACTCGCAGTATCTGGGGTGACGGAGAGGACGGTGCTGGTGGCGATTTTAGAAAATGTAGTTAATGTTTACATTATTATTGATTTATCTCATCCACGCGTGACCCACCCACAAGTAATTAGAATGCATTTTTTTATTACCAGACCCGCGGATATAACCACCCTCCGTGCATCACTGTCTCCGAGCGAGGTGATGCCTGTGAGCGAGGCGGAGTAATCGCAAAGCTGCATTGTTTGTGAGAGCCGCCACCGCCTTCTCCCCACGCACAGAGTGAAATTATCCGACTCCAATACAGGAAAAATAAAACAAAACTTATATGTTAGCAAGCAATCTGCTGATAGTTTTCGACTACAGTCCTTAAACTTAACTGCAAATAAGCAAACCTTTAACCAGCTGTAGCATTATGCCAGTTCCCGACGGTTCTATGCTTTTCTTTCACTAAGTGAAAGCAACACTTCCTAGTTTACTAGTAATATACAGTAAATATATGGCCATGGGACTTTTGAAATATCAGAATTTAAGCCTTACATTTATCTCTCAGAACTGTTATTGAATCTTACAAAACTTTTGTCTTGGGGTCCTTCACAGCAGCGCGTTTTACCGCACCAATAACACGGGGCTGCCCGCAGACGTGCCTGACTATAAATCGGCGCTACTAAACACGGATATAGGCCGATGCCGATATCTTAAAAAATGGCAAATATCGGCCGAACGATATGTCGGTCCACCTCTACTCTACGCAGCCTAGTCAGTAAATACAAAATTAAAAGTCCAAATATACACCCTACAAAACTGCCACAATTATAAATAAGTTACTTGTGTCTGTAGACTTTTCAGTAGGAGAACAAATGCCAGTGTTATCCTCCTGCTCACAGGCACTGTAATTTTGTGGGGAAAACATGGAAATAATTTGTCGTTTTATCTTGCAAAGATATGCTTTCTTCACGTTTTAATAAAAATGGATACATACTGTATTTTCTGGATTATAAATTGCGTCTTTTATCATCTAAAACGTGCTGCGATTTCCAAGGCGATTTAGTTGATTTAAGCAATCAAGCGTGAATCGCGCACATTAGGATTGGTGACGAATGAGAAAGGCTGGGTGTTTATAATGTCTACAGTAAATTTATTGTTTTTTATTTATATTTGTTTTTTATTTCCTTTTTCTGTTCTGAACATTGCTAATTTTATGAGATTTTTTGTGGAGTGAGAGGAATATAGATACATAAAAGCCTTATTGGCTATTACAGCAATGAAACTCTTCCTGTAATTGCTGACCAGCTTTTTGCATGTCTCCACTGGTATTTTTGCCCATTCGTCTTCAGCAATGAGCTCCAACTCTTTCAGGTTGGAGGGTCTCCTTGCCATCACCCTGATCTTAAAGTGGTCATCCGATGCCCATTTTCCACAAGTTAATATGATGCTTTAGGGTAGAAATGAAAAGTTTGTAATATACTTTGATTAAAAAAATGCCTCTGTTCTCAGCAAGCGATATCAGTACCTGGCCCTTTAAATGAAATGAACCTCTGCTCACCCCGCCCTTCAGTTCTGTGGGGCGTGTCATTACATAGCACACGGGTTGTTGCCTAGACAACAGTTGGGGGTATAGTTGTATAGTTTGGGGGGAAATGGGTTTGAAGACACTGTACAACCCTATCCATTGAAAATTTAGTTGGAACCGAAACAAGATGACACCCGCAAAGAAGTTTGGCAATTACTGCTTATACTGGACGTGTCTGAATAGTTAGTAAACGCGATGTGTTTACTGTGTTTACTGTGGAGACTAACGCGATGTGTTTACTGTGGTAAAGAGAGGAACGCGATGTGTTTACTGAGGTATAGCTGATTGAACAAGAGCAAAAAAGTGATCGGTTAACATAACTTACCCCGTCCTTATATTGAAATGCATAAATGTGAGTGTTATAGTCTTTACTCATGTGCAGTTGCGGGCTGTAAACACTTTTGCAGGTATTGCGTTAAGGTTACATCTTAATCATTAACAGACACCGTTTTAAACCATCTAGCGTTACAAAGCTAAGCATTATACTGACCCTCGTTTATAAAGCAGTATGGTGAGAAATGATTCACGTAAACATGAACCCATTTAGATAGATCAGCGGTCACATTCCCTCAGTGCTGTCAGTCTACTTCACTCGGGGCGGGTCTATGCTAAAACACTGCTGTCTATCAACTATGGCAGGAGCTGCCTCTCTCGTCATTACGCCACAACGACAGGCATCTGAGAATGGCTCGATATGAGAAGAGGCAAATAATTTTACTAAATTAAAAGAAAACTACTGGGTGGATCTTTGTCATTCTAGGGTGGTTGTGTACACACACTCCCAACACACATTTCAGTTCAAACAGCTTGTAAAAGTGCATGTGGCACCGGATGACCCCTTTAAGCTCCCTCCACAGATTCTCAAGTGGCCCAGGACTCTGGCTGGGCCACTGCAAAACTTTAATGTTTTTGTGTCCTAACCATTTCTTCAGCACTTTTGCTGTGTGTTTTGGGTCGTTGTCGTGCTGAAATGTCCACTGGTGCCCAAGGCCAAGTTTCTCTGCAGACTGCCTGATGTTGATGATGAGAATTTTGATGTATTGCTCCTTTTTCATGGTGCCATTTACTTCTTGTATTTTTTTCATAATACTTTGCACTGTAGCCACTGGAACTTCAAAACATTTAGAAATGGTCTTATAAGCCCTTTCCTGTAGGGGTGCAATGGATCGTAGATGATCTGTGTTCCGTACGGACCAGACCCCACGGTTTGGCTGCATGTGATTCACAGGTTAACTGTTAAGTTTAAACATCATAGAGTGAAAGTTTATCATTTTCACACGTTTTGTCTTGCCAATTTACCCATTCAAACAATTTTAAACTTTAAAAGAGAGTACGCAGAGAGAGGGAGAGAGAGGCGCGATTCAGACTGCGCGATTTACACAGATTTACGCTGATTAGAGATGCTCCGATCAGCATTTTTGGGGCCGATCACCGATTACCGATCACCAAGATCATGATCTGCCGATTGCCGATCACTGCCGATCACAGAATGGCAGGGGAATGGGAATCTTTGATCTATAATCTAGCAGAGTTTGCACCATTTGTAGAAATGAAACTAACTCTAAATGAACTATATTGAAGAAAAAAAACCTCTAGAAATAGGCTACAGTCAAGATCTTGAAGAACCACCAAGTTAGGGTTAAGTTGCTGATGCCTTCCCTGCTGAAAAAAACATGCTGGTCCTTTGCTGGTTTATGCTGGTCATGTTGCTGGTCAAGGACCAGCATTAACCAGCCAAAGAACCAGCATGAACCAGCAAAGGACCAGCATAAACCAGCTAAAACCAGCATCCCAGCACCAAAACATACCTAAGCAGCATATGCTGTTTTTTTCACCAGGGTTTGACGATAGCAAGACGATTATTAATATTATCCGTCAAAAGGCGCCTAACTTTAGCGATGCAGTGCAGAGAGTCGGTTCTAGGATGCTTCAGAAACTTGTCGTGATATAAACACACGCCACGTCGCCTTAACGCGCCGCATGGGGAAGAGATTTATTTATATTAAAGTGCACCTCGCACTAGACTAGGCTATGTCCTTTGATATTGTAAATGTTCTTTGCTTGTTATTTGTAGCTGCTTTTTAAGATGGTGTAAGGATATTATCCAGCATTGCAGTCATTAGGATAAAGGTAGTAAAATGTAGTTTAGGCTGAATTAAATATGATATATCAGAATCTGTCTGCATATAGGAAACATAAACTTTACCTCAGTAACATCTATATGCGTTCATTAGAATTACGATGCGATAAAATGGCGCTAAACATACACACGTGAATTACACGCGCACCGTTTCTCCTCATTCTATATGGACTGAACTACAACATGAACTGATGACAACAATCAGACATACAGCGGTAACATTATTGCAATATGACGGGTATAGAAAGATACATTCATTTACATTCAAGCACGCACATTCACCACTCAGAATGAAACCGAAAGTATACTTCTCCGGCAAAACTACAGTCAGCGCTCTGTACACGCACAACTTCACATGCCCAAGAACAAGACTACCCTTACAAAACTAATAAAGAATTTAGTACTCATGTTGCATGTTGCCACTGGTAAGCTCCGCTCTGCTGTTGTTTACCTAGGCGCCGTGCATGCACGTGTGAAAAAGTTGCGCGAGTAATTTCGGTCAGGTGATCGGCTTTTTTGATCGGCGCTTTTGGGGTTCGCCGATCAAGCTGTTTTTACCCAATATCGGCCGATCATGATTGGTTGCCGATCGATCGGAGCATCACTAACGCTGATTGAACTACCTCTTTAACTTCTCTTTGAACGGAAACATAAGTTATGTTTAAATACCCGTTTGGTATTCTGGTAAACACAGTTGATTATGTCTTAAGTGAACCGAAACAGCTGAGAAAGAAAGCAGATGCGTGTCAGTATTAGGTACGTGCATTTGGCCTTAAAAAGACAGCAGCCTGTAAATACTTGCAGTGAGAAGCACTAGTTATTTTACAATTAATTATTACATTTGTGCACCTGAATACTAGTGTTACTGATTTTCTTAGTAACTTTATGTTGTATTTATCTACACTTGTCATTTGTGTAATTGTTCTTGTTTATTACTGACTTTATTAGTTCAGCTAGTAGTTTTTGCTTTGGTATAGAAGTACTTAAAGTAAGCTTTCATTAATTAACTAAAAACAACCTTTTTTTTGTTTTGTTTGTTTATTGCTGATCCGAAAAATCATCCAATCCGTGACTCAAAATGCGTAATATGATCTGAACCGTGAGTTTTGTGATCTGTTGCACCACTACTTTCCTGACATGTGAGCAGCCACAATGCGCAGCCGCATGTCCTCAGTGAGCTTCTTTTTCTTAGCCATGACTGTCCACAAACCAACAGCAGAGAATAAGTACATTGCATAAGTATGCATTCCCTTAATTCAGTACATAGTTGAAGCACCTTTACAGCCTCAAGTCTTTTTGGGTATGATGTGACAAGCTTTGCACATCTGCATTTGGTAATTATCTGCCATTCTTTGCCTCACCTTTTCACCTCAAGCTCTGTCAGCTTGGATGGGGGCTGGCAGACATTTTCTAGAGTCCTAGTTGTTCCAATCGTCTTCCATTATGGATCATGCTCCTGTGAACCTTCAATGCAGCAGATTTTTTTTTTTTCTGAACTCTTCCCTAGATCATTGCCTTAACGCAAGTCTGTCACTGAGCTCTACAGGCAGTTATCTTTACCTCAGGACTTGGTTTTTGCTCTGATATGCATTTTCAGCTAGACCTTTTCTGAGAGGTGTGTGTGCCTTTCTAAATCATACTCATCCAAATGAATTTGCCACAGTTTAACTCCACTCAAAGTGAAGTAACATCTAGAAGCAATATGAATGCTCCTGAGCTAAATTTCGAGTGTCCCAGAAAAGGGTATGAGTACGTATGCAACGAGATATTTTCAGTTTTTTATTTTTAATAAATTTGCACAAATGTTAAAAACCTATGTTTTGCTTTGCCATTATGGAGTAGGGAATGTAGATTGATGTTGGGGAAAAAAAAGTAATTTAAAGTAGTTTAACATAAGGCAGCAACATAACAAAATGTGAAAAAATTAAGGGGTATGAATAAGTTCTTTGCCATGAGATGCCATGTTGAACATCCAGTGGTCAGTATGAGAGAACTGTACTTAAAGCACCTAATTTTAACTGCTCTAATACAAGATACACAACTTAGTATGGTCTTGTCAAACAGACAAAAACAAACATGATTAATAGGTCATGTGGCTTTGCATGGTTAAACTTAGGGCGTACTCACTTTTGTTGCCAGCTATTTTGACAATAATGGCTGTATTATTTTCAGAGGACAGTAAATCTATACTGCTATACAAGCTGCACATTGACTACTCTAAAATATGTCTAAGTTTCATTTCTATAATATTGTCCCTTGAGAAGATATACTAAAATGGTTGCTGAAATGTGAGGGGTGTACTCACATTTTTTTTTTTTTTTTGTGAGATACTGAAAATATACTATGAATTAAAATATTTTTCTTTTAAATGTATAGCACAGTAATGAGGTAGCAACATATGATGAGGCTATTAATAAGATATTATTGCGCAAAAGTATTATGGTACAAAAGGCTCCAAATACAGAATGGCACAAAGCACTTAATGCGCATCCTGTGTGCAGAATGATGTGTTTGAAGCAACACAGTGCTCCACATAGTATGGTATCAAATTTCTGTCAAAAGTATTGTGGTAACAGATCAAAAAATAATAAGTGTAAATAAAAAAAAAAATCAAAATATGTGTAACATTATAACGCACAAAAATGAAAAATAGATGCAAAGTTATTTAGAAAAACAAACGGATCACGGATCGAAAAATAATAAGCGCAAATTCAAAATGTAAACCCATTAAATATTATATTGCACACAACTGAAACGAGTCACGTTTTGCGCTTGCGTTTCAAAACTTTGCAGTCAGAGTTTGATGTAAAGTGGATGTAAAGTAAAGGGTAGAGTGGGGCACAAACACGGCGTTAATTGTAACACACATGGTTTAAATATTTCCACACATGCTAGCATAACCAAATTTACGGTATTTACTAGTTGCCATAGCAACACTATGCAGATAAAAAAAGAGCACCAAAATTCAAAAGCCTTTTGAAGATATCGCTGAATATTTATTTTATCATAGTAAAAGTACATTTCTGGCTGAAGTAAATTTTTCATTTCAGTTTTTAGAATTCATTTAAAATTAGACAAATCTGCTATTATTTTAATATCCAATTTGTTATTTATCAGTTTAGATAGTTTATTAATGCTTCGCAAACCAGCAGAAGACACTAACTTGCTTTAAACTCCAGTTGCGCAGATGGGGAACGTTGTAACACTGTGTTATGCCCCGCTGTTATTAAACTATGCGATTCTATGACATTAGCGATGCAATTTACACTATTTACTTCTAAGGATTTTGATAAGAAACCACAAGAAACAGGTGAATAAAGGCTGACAATCAATGTTTAATATTCAGAAGTTATTATTTCAAGAAATGTAAAGCATTTTGGCTCGTTTATGTGTGTCGTGTTCTATGAGAGCTGTGTGTGGAGGGAGGGGAGTGTTTTTCTGAATGTCTAAATGTGTTCCATCTATTTGACCACATTGTTTTGAACTATACTGTACAGCTGTGTGTTGCAATCAGGGCCGTTCCAAGCATTGTTGCGATGTGTTCATTGCCAAACTCCAAAATTAGATTATTTTTATATATAAAAAAAAAAAGTCATTACTTTATTTGAAAAAGTTAACACATGTATTTTATTGACAAAAATATTTTAGTTTGTATATTTTTTTTATTCGATCAGATAACATTTTAAGCTGTCATATGGTCGTGTTACAACGTGCCCCTCAGATGTTACAATGTACCCCCCACCTACGGGGCATGTTGTCACGTTTCACTTCCTTTCTTTTGAGGTAAATAATGAAAAACATATACACTGTATACATATGAAACAAAGCAGTATATTTGTACTAGACAAGTGTGAAAATAATGTGGATAAAAATTTTACTCAAAATTTTAAAATTTTACTAAATTTACAGAAATCCCGAAATTCAAAAAGTGTTAGGTTGTGCCCCGCACTCCCCTACTTGTCAGACTGTACGAACTTGTTGATCTTGTCAGACTGTGGGATCTCGTTGTTATTAGGGGTGGGAGAAAAAATCGATTCTCCGATGCATCATGATTCTCTCTTCAATGATTCTGAATCGATTATGAATATTTCAGAATCGATTCTGAGCTTGTTTTTTTCCCCGTACATGGAACGTGTGCGCGCTAGAGATGCGGCAGGCTTCATTACACAGATTTTGTACTGTGAGACACGTGCGCATTGCTTGACAGTGTGTGCTTTTACCCGCCATGTTTTACTTAAGATATGCTTTCATTTATGCCTTTTGGAATGCAGTACTATTAGATGCACGAAACTCACGCACTGGCAGACTTTCACGTGCACTTTGTGTTTGTTCGTCCTAAAGCTCGACCGCGGATGCGGTTAAATGCATTTGCATTTTGAATAGTTTTATACGAAACTGTACATACAGTCAGTTATGTTTTCAGAGCAGGACAAAACATCTGATATATCGAAATAGATCTGTGCATTAGTGGCGTTCCGTAAATATAAGCTGCTAATGCTCCGCATACTCAGGCTGTCTGAGAGAATTCAATTCAATTCAATTCAATTCAATTCAAGTTTATTTGTATAGCGCTTTTTACAATACAAATTGTTGCAGAGCAGCTGTACAAAAGTTTTAGGCTACTACAATATATTTAGTAGCTTATTAGTGGTGAATACTGTATGTTGAGTCGATGTACATATGATATAAATATTAAAATCAGTAACTGTGTAATCAAACAGATGATGAACACTAATTGCAATGGTTATGTGCTGTAATCAACTTGTAGGAAAATTATGTAGTGCTGTATGTTGTTTCAAGGCTGGCATCATCTGCGGTCCTCTGAGGGGTTGGCATCATCTCTTCTTCTGAATCCGGGCTGAATCTTGTGTAAACCCTAGTTACCACGGGATGGAAATCCCGTGGCAGAGACAGAGAAACAAAGAAATAATTAGCGTAGCTGCTGTTCCAACTTCCGACCAAACAAAAATGATGTGTTTAGCCCAAGCTGAAGAATATTAATGTGCATTTGATCAGATGTAACTGAAATTACAACGTTATGAGATACATTATGTGAATGCTTGGCTAAAGAGATGAGTCTTTAATCTAGATTTAAACATAGAGAGTGTGTCTGAACCCCGAACGTTATCAGGAAGGCTATTCCAGAGTTTGGGAGCCAAATGAGAAAAGGCTCTCCCTCCTTTAGTGGACTTTGCTATCCTAGGTACTACCAAAAGTCCAGAGTTTTGCGACCTTAGGGAGCGTGAGGGATTGTAGCGTAGTAGGAGACTAGTTAGGTATGCAGGAGCTAAACAATTAAGGGCCTTATAGGTAAGAAGTAATATTTTGTAAGTGATACGGAACCTAATAGGTAGCCAGTGTAGAGACTGTAAAATTGGGGTAATATGATCATATTTTCTTGACCTGGTAAGGACTCTAGCAGCTGCATTTTGGACTACCTGTAGCTTATTTATTGAAGAAGCAGGACAACCACCTAGTAGTGCATTACAATAGTCCAGTCTAGACGTCATGAATGCATGAACTAACTTTTCTGCATCAGAAACAGGTAACATGTTCCGTAGCTTAGCAATGTTTCTAAGATGAAAGAATGCTGTTTTTGTAACATAGGAAATATGATTTTCAAAAGACAGGTTGCTGTCTAATATAACACCCAGATTTTTGACTGTAGAGGAAATAACAGTACATCCACCTAGTTGCAAGTTGCAGTTTAAGAGATTCTGTGTACTGTTTTTTGGTCCAATAAGTAATATCTCAGTCTTATCTGAATTTAACAGTAGAAAATTATTGGTCATCCAGTCTTTCACATTTTTAACACACTCTGTTAACTTTGCTAAGTTAGAAGTTTCATCTGGTCTTGTTGAAATATATAGTTGAGTGTCATCAGCATAACAATGGAAACTAATCCCATATTTCCTAATAATATTACCGAGGGGTAACATGTAAATTGAAAATAGCAGAGGACCTAGGACAGATCCTTGTGGCACTCCATACTTTACTGGTGATAACTGCGATGACTCCCCGTTTAAATAAACAAAGTGGTAGCGATCGGACAGGTATGATCTGAACCATCCTAAAGCCTGCCCTTGAATACCTGTATAGTTTTGTAATCGATCTATGAGTATTTCATGATCTATAGTGTCGAACGCAGCACTAAGATCAAGTAAAACTAGCAATGAGACGCAGCCTTGATCTGACGCAAGTAGCAAGTCGTTTGTGATTTTTACAAGTGCAGTTTCTGTGCTATGATGGGGCCTGAAACCTGACTGAAATTCTTCAAAGATATTATTATTTTGCAAGAAGGAGCACAATTGAGCAGACACAACTTTTTCTAGAATTTTAGACATAAATGGAAGATTAGAAATGGGTCTGTAATTTGCCAATTCACCAGGGTCTAGCTGTGGTTTCTTAATAAGAGGTTTAATAACCGCTAGTTTGAATGGTTTTGGGACATGACCTAAAGATAACGATGAGTTAACAATATTAAGAAGCGGTACTTCTGCTACAGGTAACAACTCTTTTAGTAATTTAGTGGGTACAGGATCTAATAGGCATGTTGTTGGTTTAGATGTGGTGATAAGTTTATTTAATTCTTTCTGTTCTATAGTTTTAAAGCACTGGAGTTTTTCTTTGGGTGTAATGACTAATGTTGAAGTATCAGTTGCTGTAGTATCTATATTAGTTATTGTATTTCTAATGTTGTCTATTTTATCAGTAAAGAAATTCATAAAGACGTTACTATTAAACTGTGCAGGAATATTCAGGTCAGGAGGTGTTTGGTTATTTGTTAATCTAGCCACTGTGCTAAATAAAAACCTTGGATTATTTTGGTTTTTTTCTATGAGTTGGTGGATATACTCTGCTTTAGCAGCTTTTAAGGCCCGTCTATAGCTGGACATACTGTTTTTCCATGCAATTTTAAAAACTTCTAAGTTAGTTTTTCTCCATTTACGCTCAAGATTACGAGTTTCTTTTTTGAGAGAATGGGTATTACTGTTGTACCATGGCGCAGTACGTTTTTCTCTAACCTTTTTTAGCTTGATTGGGGCAACAGCTTCTAATGTATTAGAGAAGATAGTGCCTATGTTACTAGTCATTTTGTCTAGTTCATGTTTATTTATGGGTGCACAGAGCAGTTGAGATAAATCAGGCAGGTTATTTGCGAATCTATCTTTGGTAGCAGGAACAATAGTTCTGCCCATGCGTTCACGGGTTAATTAATATAAACGTAATTATAAGTTGATCAATTATCATTTGAGATGTAACTTAAAGCTTAATAAAGAGTTGGGAATAAGTACGTCAAATTATTTATTTGCTAAACAACGTTTATTTTCTGTAAGTCTATTATGTCAGTTATGGAATCTTCCGGTGAAGCAGATTCTCCGCATCTTTCTCGCGTCCGTTCTATTGCTATGACTCCTCAGGACCGATGCGCCTTGTCTTGTTTTGCTGGCATGCGAGTGATTTCATTCGCGGGGTATATATATATATATATATATATATATATATATATATATAAAAGAATATGAATAATATTCTTCTCTGATTTTATTGGTGTTTGCAACGTTACTTGGCAATATTCTAATCTACCATATAAAAGCTATTGTCTGTAAACTTTCTGATATATAAATAACACTTCTTTTACATAAGTATTTATTTTAAAAAGTATCTTGCTTACATAATTAAAAAAAAAATGAAGTAGATTTTGCACAAAATAAATTTGATATAAAATTTATATAAAAATGCAGCCATGTGCAGTAAAGTAATTAAAATGAATCCTGAAACCAGTGAAGATTCACACATTTAATTTTACAGAGATTCCAACTATAAACAAAAAGCATAGAAACTGCAATTTTACATTTTGTTAAAATGTAAAGTTGTAAAGATGTATTTGCACAGCAGAATTAATTAGAATTAATTGGGGAAAAAATGTAGATCAAGAATCGTTTTGGAATCGGATTGTGACTCCCAGAATCGGAATCGGAACGGATCATGAAGTGCCTGAAGATTCCCACCCCTAGTTGTTATTAATGTCAGACTTATCGACCAGTCAAGACGTGTTAAAAAACGGGTGCGCGCAAGAAAACGTCCGTAGTTTTACATCATAAATCTGTAAATGTTCAGTGACTGCTAGCTGCATAACGCAGGGCTGAAATGTTGGCTATCGTAAAAAGTAAACAACATATACATAATACGTGTGTGTGTGTGTGTGTGTATATATATATATATATATATATATATATATATATATATATATATATATATATATATATATATATTAGTGTTGTCAAAAATAGCGATATTTCGATAAATGTCGATACTGAAATATCCGAACGATACCAATACTAATTTCCCGAAGTATCGATACTAGCCGAGCTTTCACTTCTACACAAAGGCGAGTTTACAAACACCACACGTGACCGCGGTGCCTTGTCTCGTCTCATTCAAGTGAAGCAAATAGAGTGCGGCACCCCGCGACCGGCTTTGTTTGATAAAGAGCACAGCAGGAGTGCTATCTGGAAATATTTCGGATATGAAACAACGAACATGGAAAGCCGAAGTACATAAGCAAGCCAATATGTAAGAGTTGCTATAGAGCAGTGCTAACAAAAGGCGCTAACACCACTAATTTCGCAAAGCACCTGAAAGACAGACACCCGTATCTATATAAAGAAGAACTGTGCTCATTTTAACATTACTGAATCATTAAATAAGATTACCTGTTATTGTTGCTGATATGAGTGTTGTCCCGTTTTTTTTTTTTTTTTTTTAACCGTAGTTCGTTGATATAAACAGATTGAGGAATCTTAGACGAGTAAATACTTTAACTGCGGTCAAATGTAAATTAACTGCGCTTATTTAACTTTATTTAAAAAAAAAAAAAAAAAAAAAAAAAAACTACTTAAATTCTGCAATTTGTCTTAATGTCTATCCAGTGAGACACTGAGCATTTTTTTTCGCGCGTGATGCACGCATGTTTGCTTGCATGGATCGTTGATTATGAATCCGGCATTAAAATCTGTTCGTCAAATAATGTTAATGTATTAACCAGCATTTATGAACGAGCAATGCATTTGTTACAGAATATTTGAATCTTTGAAAACGGTAGGTAATAAAAATACAACGGATCATGTTAGCTCTGGTCCAATTAAAAATATTAACAGATATAACTTTGGATTTTAATTGGATAATGTATTAGTAAATTATATATTAAATTAATTTTTAACTAAGATTAATAAATGTTTTGAAAGTATTTTCCATTGTTTATTCATGTTAACTAACAAATATCTTTTACCATTAACTTAAGTTCTAAGATTAGTTAGATAGTTTAGTTAATTGTGTGGTCTAAAAAGAAAAAGTTTACGACCTTCACTACCAGTTGTATTTGAACAGCAAATAAAGTTTGAAGCTCAAACTCAAATGAAGCTAAGAAGCTGAACAGGGCTATAGCAGTGTACATATGCATATACATCATTGTCATGTTCTAGACTATATTTATCTTTAAATTAAAAAAGAAATTAATTAATATTGTGGCAGTTTTTTTCTCTGTGGTATCGAAAATAGTATCGAATATCGATATTTTTCAAGGTATCGTATCGAAGTTAGAAATGCCAGTATCGTGACAACACTAATATATATATATATATATAAGCAGCACTACACACCCATGTGAAAACAGCAGTGCAACCAGTGTTTATCATAGCAAAGGCAACATTTCAGATAAATTGCGTGAGCAGAGGGCGGGAGAGCTGGAAATTATGTGGATACAGGGGCGTAGCATCTGGGTATGCAGGGTATGCAGGTGCATATGGGCCTGGGCAGATTGGGGGCCTGCCGAGCCAAGGGGAACTTTTTAATTGAACCAAGGGACCGAATAGTGTCCTGCACGGGCCCAGCCCTGGCCCGAGACGCACAAGCCCTAGTCCTGTCCTTGTCTAACAACTTATTAGAACAGTCCGTGTTGCAGCCATTAAAATAGTTCAGTTTTGGATTTTAATGGCAAAGTGGCAGGATTTCAGCTTAGATTTTGTTGCACAGTGTGCGCCCGGCTTTAGCCACAGCAGTCATGAGTGGCACCAGAGTGACGTAATCTTCGACTGATTGGCTAGAGGAGTCAATCTAGACTAGTGGACCAATGGTGACACTGGAGTCCGCCCTAATTTACATCAAACTCTGACTGCAAAGTTTTGAAATGCAAGAGCAAAACGTGAGAATGTGAGCAAAGGGGAAAAGAGCATAAACACACAAAAAAATAAAATATGAGCGGAAAAATTAATTTTGTTTGTGACTCGAAAAATGCTGAATTCGTGTTTCAGTTTTGTGCAATATTATTTTTCGATCTGTGACCACGTTGTTAGTTTTTCTAAACTTTGCATTAGGTCTGTGCAATTAATCGCAATCGCAAAAAAATCGCGATTTAAGCACATGCGATTTCTAAACCGCACAAGGCTGCGATTTTATCTATCCACCCAACAGCACCCCCGCCCCCCTTGAACGTCAAGTTCATTTTATTTTCGATATAGCGCCACATCACAAAAGAAGTCATTTAAGGTTATCTTTCCTATAGAACAGGTCTATACATAGTTCTTTTATTAAACATACTAAATTGCCTTATGTTATTTATCTTATTTACACTAAGGCATGGCATTTCTGTCTCTTCATGGTCGCGTGATTACAATGTCTCCAAGAAAACACGGACTGGATCGCGGACTCCATTCATAAAAACCTAATCTACTATAGCGCGGAATGCCACGTAATTCGTCGATTTTTGGATTAATAAATCAAAAGTTGGTCTGTCACTTAATTCAAATCGCGATATGGACTAGTGTCTGTGAAAACTGAAATGCAAAAAGACCGTTTTAATATGAATCCTGCATGTTTCGTTTGCTTCTGTATGTATGAATGGTGGAGACGCGTTTTATTTCTTTACTACACGCATACTGAAGCACACGTGACGCTCCCGCTAATTTTTGGCATTTGCATCTCACATGAACAGATAAACTCAATCGTCAAATCGCTGAGTTTTGGACTTATTTTTCCACTGAAATTAATGTATTCATTATTGCACAAAGTAGGCTAAAGTACCGGGGGGGAAAAAAAGTAAAATGGCTTATTTATTTTATGTTGTCTGTTTTAAAGACAATTTTACTACAGTTTTTTTTTTTTTTTTATTAAACTTAATACAGTTATTTCATGGTGAAATGTTTTGTTATGCACTTCTTGTGCACTGAATACATTTAGAATGTATGTATGTAGCTTGTTTGAAAAAGCAAAAAAAAAAAAAAAATCGCAATATTCGTTCAAAAAATCGCAATATGATTATTTTGTCCATATTGCACAGCCCTACTTTGCATCTATTTTTCATTTTTGTGCATTATAATTTTACACATCTTTTGAATTTTTTTTATTTACGCTTATTTTTCGATCTGTTACCGCAATACTTTTGACGGAAATTTGATCCCATAACATAGAAAAGTTCAAAGCACAAAGGGAAGAGATATTGATGTGTAGTGTATTCAATCTGTGCATTAGTTTGAGTCTAGGCATGGGCCGGTATAAGATTCTGACGGTATGATAACCTTGGGTAAAAATATCACGGTATTGTAATTACTGCTCTACAATGTTATATTTAAATGTCTGGGTAAAAAAACAACAAACAACTCTCTTTTTTTTTCAACTGAATACAGTATATTTTATTTTAGGAAACATATAGAACATTTTGTAACATCAGTCAAAATGATTAAAATAAATAATTCAATCTTCTTAATTAAATTAAATTGCAGTCACTTATGTGAGCCTAAACCTGCAGCTCAACAATAATCAATCAAAATCAAAAACAAATCCTTCTAAATGGAAAAAATGCAATCACTAATCAAAACAAAAACATAACCATTTGTCACAGTTCCAAAAATAAATAAATATATAAATAAATAAAGTAATTTTAGCAGCTCAATAATTTTTGTAGACATGCTCACTTTTTACCAATTCTTTATTCACTCCAAGTTAAGATGCAGGAATGTGAGCATGTTCACCTTTCCTGGATTAAGTTTGGACCGGTGAGGTACGAGGATATGTCCACTACAACTGAACACCCTTTCTGAGAGCACACTGGTGGCTGGGATGCAGAGAAATTTTCTTGCTACCTTGCCAAGTAGAGGTAACTCTTCAGCATGAATTTTCCACCATGCCAGTGGGTCAGTATCAGAGGACGTGGGAGGCTGAGACATATACAATTTAACCTCCGCTATCACTCTTTCTTTTAACAGGACATCTCCTTCTTTGACTGTTTCTTGTTTTGCTGATGTAATTTTTTTGAGCAAGCAAGACAGAGATTTGTCTTTCTTTGTAGCAGCAGAAGAGACAGTGGTTGTGGAAGTGCTGTTTCCTTGCTCTTGAGCAGTAGTGAAATCAGGTAATTCTTTAGGTGGCCGTGATGTCATTTCTTCCAGTTTCACAGCTTCCTCTACAGTGAACATGGCAGTCTCATCCTTGTTCTGCGAAAAGTTGCCCTTGAAACGGGGATCAATGAAGCAAGCAATGTCAATCAGCTTACTGACACCCTCAGAGGAGTAACGTTGTTGCAGATCATCCATCATTACTTTTTCATTTGTTTTGTTAGGGCATCATTTTCCTGTTTTTCTTCCAGTATGCCAGTGATGTGCTCCATAACAGGCTTCAATGATGACAGGGTGGTCTTTGTTTCAAAAGCCAGTAGATCTGTGAAATCATTTAGAGGCCCCAGAAGTTGGCAGACCATCTCCAAAGTGCGCACATCACTGTCTTTTGGCATTAAATGCCATGAGCTTCTGTCTGCTGCAAGGACTGCACAACAAGCCTGCTGCTGTTCCAGAAATCTTTCAATCATTTTGAAGGTGAACCCCCATCTTGTCACTACATCATGAATGTAGTGCTAGGCGATATGACGATATATATCGTGGGGACGATAGAAAAGTGTCTATCGTCCTCTTTCTCTTCTATCGTTTCTATCGTTTCTAACCTAATTTTATCAATTACTAAAGAAAATATTGAATTAAATAGGCTATGACAAATATATGATAATGTCTTGTTGCTATGCAAAGCTTACTCTACCCTATAAGTGATAATCAAGAATAAAAATGAACTTTTTCACAAAGAAACTCCGTCTTGTGCGACGTGACGCTTTACATTGTTGCGACATGTTTTAACTCGTGAGTGCTTAGCCTAAGACACCTGTTTCACACACTCCGTCTGCAGTGCATATGCATTGCGTATTTTTTTCCGCACCCATGTTAACGGATTAGAGCGTTCACATTGCACGCGGTTGCTGTCCGGTAGTGCGTTCCAGAAGCGGTGCGTTTGCAGCAGTGGAGCGATCGTTTCGGCACAGAGTCTATTTTTGCTGTGCTGCATTGCGTTGCATGCGCTGAATGAAAGTGACAGCGCATTGTTCGCTGTAAAAATGAACATGGATTGACACGGAAATGTACCATAAATGCATATAAATGCAGTCTACTGTGTTTCACAGTCAACACGTGGCTTTTTGGCTAGGTTTAAAATACTGCAGTTTTAAATAAACAAGGCAACATAATAGATTCTTTAAAAATATGGTTTTTAATAAAGATTTAATGCGAAAGAAGGGCACAGAGAGCCAACTGTTTCTGTCTGTGGTAAGTTTTAATTTAAAATATTTGTGATAGCCCAAATTCAATATGAAAAGGAAGCTATAGCCTATAACCTATGCTGTGTTTAAATGTGTTGCAACTTGCTTGAGCAAATACAAATCTAGAAGTCAAGTGCATTGAATAATAGCCTACGTTGTTTATAATACGTTGAGTTTAAACGTGAATATGTCTAGTATTATTGTATTAGTGTACTGTGATAAAAGTATCCCAATGCTGAAAAAGCACGATTGGATTTGAAATTAAAATAACGGATAAATGGTGTGTTTGTGGTTAAACAGCCGCGGATCAGGAACTGACTGCAAATGCGTCCTGTGTGAAAGCAAAACGAGTTTGCAGACGGAGTATGTGTGAAACATACTTTGATACTTTATTTATGAAAACGTACTTTATTTTGGTATATCTTGATATATATCGTTATCGTGATATAAAATAATCCATATCGTGATACATGATTTTTCCATATCGCCCAGCACTACATGAATGAGTGATTTTTTTTTTTTTTTCAGGAATATTCAGGAGTCCCTGATTCTTCTTTAGTTCTCTCTTTCTTCTCCAGCTGCGAGAGAATCCTTGAACAAGATGCCTACATGCTCGAACAGCGGATTCAACTCTTTGAAGTTTTAGCACTTTGACTATAGCCAAATTTAGGTTATGGCCAAAACAGCTGAGCCACTCAAAAAAATATTTAACCCCAAAAGTTAAAACTTATGTAATTCAATTAGATGTCAATTTTCCATCCAATTGAATCACATAAATCCAACGAAAAACGTAAGATTTCTTTGAGCTTCACCCCATCTTGTTCAGTTGACGTGAATGAATTAAATAAATGCTATGATAACTGATGAACTGTGGTTTCAGCATGCATAATGCATAAACTTTACTCATTTTCAATAGTTTATTGTTACTTGCTTTATTTAATCACCTTACATTTTCTTAATTCTATTAAATAAATGGTCAAAAACATGTTACATTTTCAAACATTTGTGTTGTAATTGCTTCAGGAGTCAAAAGCAACATCCAATCTGACAAAAAACAACAACAATGATAATAATAAACAAATAAAAAGCATGAAAACAAGACATAATGCAGTACTTAACAAATAAGGACAACTGCTTTCTGCCAAAGGGATAACATTTCTAGTTTAAAAAGTATCAGAGCTACAGAAGAGTGCAGTCTCTTGGATGCTGGAGTTAGCATTAGTTACAGTAGTTGAAATGTATCTTTCAGGGCATCTTTGTCTAAAAGTATAAAAGTTTTCAATGTCCCTCCAGTTGTTAAAAACATCTAGGCAAGCACTGAATGTCTTATTTACTGAAAATTTTTGATTTTAAGTGCTTGAACCTTTGGAGAAAACTTGCTGCCAATGCCAATTCAAATGTGAACTTGAGACTTTGAGGGTAGCTTAGGTTGAGAGCGTAGATCAGTCCAAACAACACTACCAATCCAAAGGAAATACTCTTCAAGTTCTGCAGCAGCTGTACATCCTCTGTCACAACTCCAACATCATCTGGCACATCCTCAGCACCAGCAGCTTCTTTGTGAATCACAAAAAGCCCCAGAGTGGTCTCAGAAATTCCTCTTTCAGCTTCTTCAGGGTTGCAGTCCTAAGTCCAACATAAACAAATAAATAAATAAATATACAATAATTATATAATCAATAAATTAATTATAAATTTTCATTTTCACTGAAATATTAGCAACATACAGGCTGTAGATGTATGTTTAGGTCTTTAAAAATGACAAGTACAAACCTGGAATTTTTTGATGACTGTTGTCATGTCCTCATTGTGAAGTAATGTGTGTCATCACACTAAAAAATTTGACAAAATCAGACATTATCAGAAATGGCATAATAATAATAAAAACTGATTGTAGTTTGATCTTTGTAGCAACTATAAAAAAAAATGAAATGCAATTTACCACGCCTTGTCTTCAACTGCCATAATGTGTGCAATATTCTGTCCAGAAGCACCTCTTTTGCTGCTGAAAGCCTAATGTAGATTAGCACTGTATTTTTCCAGCTACGCCAAGAACTTTGACAGAAGTGGCACAGTTGTAATCTGCATGAATTCTTCATTTATCTAAGAGAAAATAGGAAAAATTAGATAATTACATACTGTATAGGTGTGGTGTGTAGGAATTTATTGAAATCTACAAAAAAATAAGTAAATATCAATAACACTTACCTCATTTACTGTTAACATCGCAGGCCACCTGCTTTGTAAATCAGAAGCCATTGGCAAGTCTTCAACCAACTCTTGCCGCCTATAAGAGATGGTTAAGTGCATTTTTTCTTTAATGACTGCCTCGTTATTTTTTTTTTCCAAAATCTCACGTTTAAATGTCAAAAAAAGAATGTGTGAGAACATTAACACTTTTACAAAGAAATTAAAAAAGTTATGTGTAGATACATTACAAAAAAAAAAAAAAACCTTACCGTAATTGAGCTATTGTCCCAAACTTGAGTCAGTGTCGAATAATGAGGTATCTCTGAAGTAGTAGTCCCAAACCGGAGTCAATTTGGAATGATGTCACAACGGTGAGGTCTCTGTAGTAAAGATGACATATACCTTAAGTTTTGTAATGAATCTACAACTCTGCATGCATTGAAATAGTGCATGATCTACTTAATGATGTAAGATTTGCTTTTAAAACAAATTGCATCCATGAAGCTTTTGCATGTACATTATTTACTCTCATAATGTCAAAAAGGAGAGAAAAGTGCATTACTTTTACAACTAAATTATACCAGTAAACTTAAGTTCTTTTACAAAAAAATAATAATAAATATATATATATATTGCATACCGTTAGTGAGTGATTGACACAAATCACTAAAAGTGTAAGAACATTTACACTTTTACAAAGAAATTAAAGAATTTTAGTTACATTACAAAAAAAGAAAAAGGAAACTTACCGTAATTGAGTTGAATTGGAGTCAATGTGCAATGATGTCACAACGATGAGGTCTCTGAAGTAGTAAAGATGACATATACATCAAGTTTTGTAATGAATCTACAACTTAATGGAAACAATTTGTTTTAAAGGAAAATCCTTTATCATTAAGCTTGTACCTTTAATTTACTCACATAATTGTGAAAAGAAAAGAGCAACAGTTTAACAAAGAAATCAAACCAGTAAAGTTTACTTCTGTTGCAAAAAACAAAACAAAACACTTTACATACCATAACTGAGTGATTGTCCCAAATCAGATTCAGTGTTACAACGATGAGGTCTCTGAAATATTAAACATATAAATGAAAATACATAAAAAACAACACTGCATGAATAATAATAATGCATGTTCAACTTTATGGATACAATTAGTTTTAACAGGACATCCTATAAACTTTTACATCCAAATTTCATGTACTGTCGAGTCTGTTTGTACAATCCATTTTTCCAAGTTTGTACAATTTCTAAAAAAGCTAAATGTTTGTCGAAATGACGAATCTATTGTTTTAAAAAAAAAAGATCATTCCTGCGTAACGTTAATCTACCTGAAAAATACACATAACGTTAGTCGAACATATATAACGTTATCTTAAAATGATCCAAGATAGGCCTACATGTATTTGTTAACAGATTTGTTTTTTACGTTTTACGTTACGTGGTCTAGCATATTTGAAGTGAAATCAAATCATACACGCGTAATCTGTCTAAATGGAAAAATGATGCACATACTCAATCGACGGCAAATTTAAAAATGATCAGATAGCAGGGTAACGTTAGTCCAAAAAGTAATTCGGCAAAACAGTGCAGTTACGGCAAAACTAAGGTATTTATTAAATCAAGATCGATCAAATCATAAAAACAGTTGATGTTTAAGTCATCAATTACAAATAAAGAAAATATCTTACCTTATCTATAATCACCACATCTGTTCTTCTTAATCTTCCTTCCCTCTGAGGCCTCATCGACTTGCAGCCTTCAGTGTTTTTTTAACCTAAAATGCGCATGCGCATTCTGCATTCGCGCTTTACTGCAACAAATTAGGTATAGTTTATGTTCACGTTGAGAAAGCCTAATTCAGAATAATATTATTTATTTTATACCTTTTTAAATATACTTTATTTAAATAGTTTGCTTAATTTCAATTACTGGAATGGTTTTTTTGAGTGCAGGGTAAGCCTTGGAATGCTTTTTTCATGTTTGACGCATTGTCTGTTGTGATGCTGGACAAATGGTCCCTTGTGATCCTCCACTCCTGCAGCATGTTTTCAAAAAATTCGAAGATGTTTTCAGCTGTGTGGTCCTCTGGAAAAAAAACAGCTTCGAGGCAGAAGGACTTCAATTCCCAATCTGGAGAGAGGAAATGAACTGTAAAGCTTATGTATGGTTCTCCACTACCACCACTGCTGGTCCAAACATCTGTAGTAACAGAAAACCACACCCCTTCTGCCACTTGTTTTTGCACATGACCCCTGACTTCTGTGTACATCTTGGGGATTTCATTCTTTGAAAATAATTTTCTTGATGGCACTTTGTATAAAGGTGTTGCTGTTTTCATTAGTTTAAAAAAAAAACAGGTTTCTCCACAATTTGAAAAGGCATCATGTCTTTTGCAATTAAGTATGCCACCGCACTGTTCAGGTCCTTTGCAGCCTTGGATGTGGGTGCATAAGCAAGCTGTTTCTCAAAAGTTTCTTTGATTGTTGGCTGACCTGCAGCTTTTGAGGAGGATGGTCTATTGCTGCTGAAGCCACAGCTGCTTTCACTTCATCTTTTAATCAGTGTACTTTTAAAAATAGATGTCATGTGGTAATTTATACTAGATTTAACAAAAACAACTAATTACATTATTTTTTTTGTGTAAAAACATAGTACTTCTAAAAATATCAAAACAATGCTGTAAAATAAATTTTAATTTCATTGTTGATGCATATTAACGCAGAGAGTACGAGTGTACTGCACGCACGCGCACACACACTCACGCTCACACACACTCACTCACGCTCACACACACTCGCACGCACGCACGCGCACACACACACACACACACACACACACACACACACCTACACGCACGCACGCACGCACACACACACTCACTCACGCTCACACACACATACGCGCACACGCACACACACACTCGCACGCACTCACTCACGCTCACACACGCACGCACACACACACACCTACACACTCACGCTGACACACACACACGCGCACACACACACACACACACGCACACGCACACGCACACACACACACACACACACACACACACACACACACACACACAGACACAGTCTCATCAGTTCACAAACACTCAAAGACACGTGAGAGCCAGCGAGTTGTTGTTGTTTTTGTTTTTTTTAATGGCGTGATTTTGAGAAGATGTTAAGGTGGCAGAAGGCTTAAAAGCAAAGACGTGATTTCACCTTAACTTAATTGTTGTACTAATGTTCAATCACAGAAACGTAATGTTAGTACATATGGTCTGCTATTCCCCACTCTGTAAAGTAACGTGCAAGAGGAAATTAGTTGATGTTAGCTTATGTTTATTAGTTAGCCGTGTTATCTGACTCGGTAACTTAGATGTTTGCAAAAGTTAATTTCAAGACAGCTTTATGTTAACAACTCACCTTGAATTTAGCGAAGAGTGCTGGATGGTGCTCCCGTAGATGAGAAATCATTTTTGATGTATTGCAGCAACTCTTTTTAAACATGATTTGCATGTCGGTTGACCTTCCTCTTCCAAGCCGTAGCCGTCAGATTTTTTTGCGGTACCCAAAATATTCCCACACCGCTGACTTTGTCTTTTTTGACGGGGGGAAAAGTTGTGGGGATTCACCTCCTTCGGCCATCCTGAATTTAAATTACTGCTGAGTCACTGAGAGACTGCGGATCACGTGCACAATCACAGACACGCGCCTGCCAGCACTAACCGGTGGGGGAGGGGTTGCATTGTTTTCGCAGCAGGTACGCACACACACACACACACACAACCTAGTAGCGAGTCCTGCGCATTCACTTTGACGACACAAAAAATGCACATACCGTAGGAACGGTATAACTTTTTTTGTTTGCGGTTTTGAAACCGTGACTTTTTCAAACCGCGGTAAACCGTAAAACCGGTTATCGTCCCATGCCTATTTGAGTCTTTCCTTTTAACAGTTTTAAATTTCAGTTACTGTGCTGGTGAAGAACAGTTCATAGTGCTCTCTACTCCAGTGTTGTGATTTAACAGATAACCGGTAGAAATAACATGACTTGGAAACGGCACGAAACTCCAGCAAAATAAAGTCCTTTAATGCGAAACCATTTATCTTTATTTTAGGGCTGGACCAGACTATTCGATTATTCGAATATTCGTTCCGTGGGTTGGCATTCGATTTTAAATTTTGAGATTCGAATATTCATTTTTTTTCATACACCTTGCATCCCCCGCGAAACGGTTCTCATCCGCGCTTAAATACGAATGAAGAAGATCAGACTGCTGCGCCACTAACACAGACATCAAAAAAAAAAAAAAAAAAAGAGAGATTGAGCAATATTTGAGAGACACTATAAAGTACAGTCGGGCCCACTTGAATGGTGGAAGCAAAACTAGGGCTGTGACTGTCGCAATGACAACCGCGCCTCCGCGTTTAAATGCATGCAGTAGGCTAAAGCTGACCGCAAAGCCCCAGCAAAAATAATTACCATGAATGTGTCGGGGGAAAAGTAAGGAGATATTTGAATTATTTATTAATAAACTAGTATTTGACACAAAGATGAAGTTGACGATCCTGACTCACCATTTGCTCATTGGACGAGCCTTATGCATATTTATGGATTAGGCCTATAGCTAATGAAAGAGTTTTGTTTTCGATTTGAATTATTTAAATATTTTTTTTACAGTTCCGGATGATATATTAGTCTTACCTTTATGAGCAAAAAATAAGTTTCACATCGCACCAGCATCTCCATATTCTGCAAAACGCGTCTCAGCTTTACTCTCCGCACAAACGATTGGATATGCGCCTAATAGCACACATTTATCTAGGTTAAACGATTCAACTAATATTGTGATATGCTTTAAGTTTTTTTTTATATCTATGGATTTTAATTGAAATCTTGATGACTTGAGAGGGCTAAATTGATCTGTCTGCCGTTGGCAGCTTGGTCTACTTTAAAAAAACAAAAACTTAAATTTAACAAATAAAAAGTGTTCCAAATATATTTCTAAATTAACTTTATAACCTAAATAAATGAAAATAAATGTAATCACTATGCTATTAAAAACAGCAGCTGTGTAATGGGGAAGAAAAAGAGAAAAAAGACCGGTTCCAGTCGGACTTGGGCCAGTACTTCTGATGAGCTGTCAGACAAGGCCCGGGCGAGGTTTTATATATATGCTTATATACACAAACGTTATATATAATGTGTATATATATTTATAAATAATATAGATATAAATAATTTATAATTATTATATAATTTTATTTATAAACACCACGCCATTTTTTTCGTTCTTCTTTTATTTAAATAGCCTACCCTTTACGGTGTCAGTAATTACTGTGCTGCTAATTTCTGATTTGGAAGTGATTTGTTTGTTAAAAAATGTTAGGCTACCTTATTAAAAGTATTGCTCTTAACAGACCTGTGTGTTTTGTATCATTAACGCAGTGTCCGTTCTCAAAGCATGTAAGCTCTGCCTGCGTGAGGCGCGCCGCATCCAACTCGCAATGTTCTATTACAATTTATTAATTCTGAACGTGTTGTGTCCATATTGCACCAAAATGCAACACTGCACTCCCTTGGGTCCACAGCAAAAATCTTTTGGATGAACGGTTCTCGACATAATAAAAATGCAAACAGAAAGACATACAGAGATTCCTGCCTTTATTAGGGAGAAGAATATGTTCAGCCCCTCCCACCGAAGCGATTATTCAGTGTTGATTACTACTGAAGCTTCGAAGCTCAAAAAAATGGAATTTGGACCAGCCCTACTTTATTTACAGATCAAGTATAATATTAGGAATATTGGTAACACTTTAGAATACTGTTTCTTACTTACTGCAGAACTAATAAGGAATTATTGAAGAACTAACAGCTAACTATTCATTAACACTTAGCTCACTACTGTTAACTACTAAGGAATATGTGTTAACTAATCAGTATGTAATACAATTTTATGAATGTGTTAAGTAACTAGTAGCTAATCAATAACTAATGTATTCTGTCATACCTCCTGG
The DNA here is from genome assembly GCF_049309525.1 of Garra rufa. Taxonomy (NCBI): domain Eukaryota; kingdom Metazoa; phylum Chordata; class Actinopteri; order Cypriniformes; family Cyprinidae; genus Garra; species Garra rufa. The sequence goes on along the minus strand of NW_027394279.1, from coordinate 228,721 downwards.
AGAACTACTATTAATTATCTAATAATTAAGGTTCAAGAAAAATAACTATGAAGTAACTACTAATGAACAGTCATACACAATTAAATTGAGTTGTGACCCTTTCATATATAAATGTTATTAGCAGCAGTAGTAGTATGCAAATGCAATATTAATAAATGCAATAAACTTTATAGAGGTTTTGCCTGTGTATTGAATTGTCTTGTGAATGTTTTGTAAGTAATTCACTTAGCTTCCGATAGGAACCCAACCACCACTCCAGTGTCATGCGATAACTTACTGTAGTTTTTATATTTTGCATAAAGTACTGTGTGTCCTCAGCATATATCATATTAATTCAGTTCCTGTATGTAAGGCCAGGACTGAGGGAAAGTAAAAATACAGGTAACCCATTAGTAAATAGAGTTAGAATTGTCAAAAGAATGATCAAATAATTCTGCAGAACCTGAAACAATAGGCCTGTTCTCAAAGGAAAATATTGGGAACCCATTAGTAATTAATAAAGAATTATTAGATAATTCTGCAAGAATGATTTAGAACCTGAAACAGTATTCTAAAGTGAAAACAAAGGGAACTCATTAGTAATTAATAAATAATTATCAAATAAGTCTTCAAGACTCATTTCAAACCTGCAACAGTAGACCTGTTCTTAAGCGCAAATATAGTGAAATGTTAAGTAATTAATGAAGAATTATGAGATAATTATGCAGGAATTACTTAGAACCTGAAACAGTATTCTAAAGTGAAAACAAAGGGAACTCATTAGTAATTAATAAATAATTATCAAATAATTCTGCAAGACTCATTTCAAACCTGCAACAAAAGGCCTATTCTAAAGTAAAATTTTAGTGAACCCTTTAGTAATTAATAAACAATTATTCAGATAATTTCACAAGAGTATATTTCATTTTCATTATAGGCTAATAATAGTACTAGACTGTAACAAAGTTACTACTGTAGTTGACATTTTACTCAAGTAGTTTTGAAAATGAATAGGCCTATTTATAATTTTACTGGAGTAATATTTTATTAGGGTATCTGTACTCAAGTACTTGATTTGTGGGCCACAGCCTGATTATTGTGGTGACTATTTGCATATACAGTAACTGTTCAGTAGTAGTTATTACGAAGTTATGTTTTTTTGAACCATAACTACTAGATCATTAATAGTAGTTCTCCAGGAGGTGTGACATAATGCATTAGTTAATGATTAGCTACCTGTTACTTAACACATTCACAAAATTGTATTACATACTGATTAGTTAACACATATTCCTTAGTAGTTAACAGTAATGAGTCAAGTGTTAATGAATAGTTACCTGTTAGTTCTTCAATAACTCCTTATTAGTTCTGCAGTAAGTAAGAAACAGTATTCTAAAGTGTTACCGGAATATTTAATAATCTTGAAGAGAGTTTTATGGGGTTTAACAATAACTAGGGATGCTCCAATCAGTATTTTTGCAGCTAATACCGAGTACCGATTTTGTGTCATGGTAATCGGCATACCGATGCCGATTCTGTTGCTTTGAGCTTTATATTACTGATAGGTAATCTCTCTGATCAACATTTATCTTTTTCAGATAAAGTATTACTGTAGATGTTGTTTTTGTTATATTTTGTTACATTTTTACAGTAATTATGTAATATATGTAATGTAATGAAACTGTTGTTTTAACAGGGTAATAATCACTCATTACACAGTGAACATTTTAATATGCCGTCAAAATTGGGTTGACCGCATTAGATGTCCATATATCATACCATCAAAACCCACAACAACGAAGGTTAGGTTAGTGGTAATAAATGTTTTGGACAATGCTCCTGCATGTGAGATTTCTTTTTCATAGTATTTCCACACCGGCACCTATTTATTCATGTCCGCAGGAATCATGTACATCCTCACGCTTTGACGTTATTAAATTGCAATCGGTTCGTGAGATTGGCCAAGTTTAGTGAGTACCGATCAGTACCGATAAAAGTAATACAGTGATGGTGCCATCTTTCTAAAGTTATTTTCACCCCTTGTAATTTGGCTCAGAATTTTACCCCCTTTATAAAAAAATAGTGGATAAATTTAGCTTTTATTACTAAACATGTCAATATTTATTCTGAAGAAAGATAAACATCTATCGGACTGCAACGTATATTCACTTGTTAAATAACATTACACATAGTGCGCGTCTAATTAGTGTTAAGCCAGTTGGCGTGGTAGCCCAGGCACACATAGTCATAGGCCACTCTTGTTAAGTCAGTCGGCATGTAGGTCTTGGCGGTAGATCTGCTTGTTGGGGGGTGTTTTGTTCTTGTTTTTGGCTTCTGGTCAGTTCTGTCAGTGATGACAGAACTGGGCTAATATGATCATACTTTCTGGTTCTAGTAAGAACTCTAGCTGCTGCATTTTGGCTATCGAAAGATTGCTATCGAATAGGACACCTAGGTTCCTGCATCACAGCATGCTGCCCATATCATAAATAAAAGCACATGACAGACAATTGTCGGAGAACACCTGAAATGCGCAACCGAATGAACGATACTCATATGTAGTTGCAGTACACCAGCCGTGGTTTAGCTGCTCCCGCTCTGCATACGTGCTGCTTCTGCACTTCCTCTGCTCTGCTTGCACATCCAGTGTGAAACCGGCGTTAGACAGTGTTTAAAGTTATTACATGCGGAGGATTTAGGTCCAGTAATTAACACCTCTGTTTTTTCAGATCACCATGTTTCCTGATGATATCTCCCAAGGGTAACATATAAAGCGTAGAAAATAATGGCCCTAGTACTGATCCTTGAGGTACTCCATACCGCACTTGTGATTGATATGATACCTCGTCATTCACTGCTACGAATTGATGCCGGTCAGATAAGTACGATTCGAACCATGCCAGTGCACTACCACTAATGCCAACATAATTTTCAAGTCTATTTAAAAGAATATTGTGGTCAATAGTATCAAATGCAGCACTAAGATCCAGTAGCACTAATAGAGAGATTCAACCACGATCGGATGACAGGAGAAGGTCATTTGTAACTCTAGTAAGAGCAGTCTCAGTACTATGATACGGTCTAAAACCTGACTGGAAATCCTCATAGATACCATTTTTCTCTAAGAAGGAACACAATTGTGAGGATACTACCTTTTCTAGTATCTTTGACAGAAAAAGGAGATTTGAGATTGGTCTGTAATTGTTTAATTTGTTGGGATCAAGTTGTGTTTTTTGTAATGAGAGGCTTAACCCCCTGGTGTCGACAAACATGCCGGCGCGTTTTTGTGACAGTTTCTCTAATAACCCCAAAATTAACTTCAATTACTCTGTCATTTCTGATCATACAGATAAGCAGAACATCAATTGAATCTGTAAAGGGTCTACTTTAGGGCTGTAGCTATCGAATATTTTAGTAATCGAGTATTCTGCCGAAAATTCCATTGATTAATCAGTAAAACGGATAAAACATATGTTTGCTTAATTAAAGAGCAATATTAAATATACAAGAGAAAATAAGACAGGTTTCATGCATAGTATGCAACAATATTTTCCATCAAAAATAAGCATTTAGTTATTACCAATTTTTTTTACGGAGACTTTTGAAAACGCTGTGGACCCCACTGCATGAAAAAGGGGGTTTTCGTCAGTTAACGACACTGTGAATTGTTGCAGAAGTTTCAGGTTTACGGCTGTTCACAGGAATGTGGAGTTAGCACAGATAATTGTCGGGAACTGCCAAAAATTGATGTGGAAGGCTTAGAACCTGACACCCCCCATGATTCATGTCACCTTGGCCTCGGTGTAGCTTTTATATGTAAATGATTACTGGAGCTATACAAAAGCAAACCAGGGGAAGGGGGGTGGCTTGAGACTCTCTGATCTAGAGTTGGCTTACTTGTTGACATGCAATAAAATTATATTTTTCATGTTAAACAGTTTTTTAAACAGATATCATTTAATCCTGATATCTTAGTCCTTAAATAAATAAATATCTTAATCCTGTAAATAAAGCTGTAAGGGTGTACTTTAAGCCTGTAAATCTAACTAGAAAACATTTTGGTAAATGGCTAAAATATCAAAATGTGCCTATGGCCTAATTTTATAGACCAAACTGTATATAAAAATAGTTTGTACAAATGTGGATTTTCCTTATTTTAGCTGTTTACCAAAATGAGTACACACAAATGTTAATATGCACTTTAAAAAATATCTATCTATATAGATATATATAACAACTATATTTTCTCTATTTTCATCCATCTATCTATTTATATACACGCACGCACACATATATAGATGAAAATATAGAGAAAATATAGTTGTTGGTATATTGATATTTTCTAGACAAATATACCAACAACTATATTTTCTTTTCATTAATGAAAGCCAAGTCAGGCCAAGCAAATTACAGAACAAAAAAATATTTTTATTGTATACAATTTACAAATAATAAAGCAATGATCACTTAAAAAATATTAGAACATTTTAGACCTCAACCACTGTACATAGTGGCATGACTATAGTAACTTTTTCTGTTGTTTTACTTAATTTCACCGTGGATGTATTTGACACACATCGTCCAGCAATGCGCTCAACAGGGAGAAATGATGCTGGGTATTGTTATCGCCATTGTAAGCAGCGAATAAAATCTAAACAGCGACGTAAAAATGAAAGCAGCAAGCAAATAACAAGAAAGCAGAACGTCTTCATCTAAATGTTTTGGATTCCGCGCTTTGATTCATGACCTCGTCTGTGATTGAAAAAACGACCACGTCACGTTCATGAACTCGTCTGTGATTGGACAAATCGGCCAAGTGACCGTGCCCAAGAACTGGATTGGCCGAGACGCGTTATATGCGCGTGATGTAACCAGGAAGCGCCCGGAATTATTATAATGGGCTCAAGGCAGAACAGAGGTTAGGTGTGTGTGTGTGTGTGTGTGTGTGCTTGAGGGTGTGGGAGTGGGGAGGAGATAAGGGCGGGAGAGCGGGTGATTTAAGGCCGGGACACACCCAAGCTCGTCGGGCAGTTGGTGGGCGTCGGTGAAGCGTGTCGGTTCGGTGTGTTCCGCACGTCGGCTCTCGTCGGCTTTCGTCGGGCTCGCGTCGGCCAAAGTTTGCCCGATTCGACATGTTGAATCGGCGTCGGGTTTGTCGGGGCCGTCTGGGAAAGAGAGCGCTCTGATTGGCTGTTCAGACATCGAATCAGAGCGCGTGGAGGACTTGAACGTGAAGTGACGACAAGCAACGGAAAGAGACAAGAGGGAATCCGCTAGCTGTCATTTTCGCAATTCGAAACCAACTATGGCTGTTTGGAACGTAGCTTTTGAAGACGAGCTGATCAATTTGATTCAAGACAGGCCAGCGCTGTACGACATAACGGGAAAACGTTGCATTCTTTTTTGCCTTCATACACACACACACACACACACACACACACACACAAATATATACTTACTTTTATAGGTCAATGACATGCTGCGTAATTTCCTTAATCTTCTCAAAATTGGTACTAAAGGTGATAATGTTCAAGAATGTAGAGACATTAGTGCTATAAGCATGCAAGTACAGGACACAATAAGCTTGGCAGACGGCAATGTCTGAATTTTAAATGTGTGAATATTGGGTCTTTAGGGATAAGTGGCCATTTTATGCAGCAGTGTACTTTCATTGTTATGCAATGAATAGTTTTTTGCAAGAATAACGGCGATTACGGTTCACCCCAACGTGTATTGTGAGAGCTTTGAAATGTAATTTTCAAATGAAAATAAGTACAAGTACATATATGTGTGTATATATATATATTAGTGGTGGGCATAGATTATTTTTTTTAATCTAGATTAAATCTTGAAATTAATCTAGATTAATCTAGATTAAAATGGCTAATTTGAATTCTGCCTGAAGGCATTCAGAATATGTGTGCTACCCAAATAATGACTAAAAGTAAGTCTTTGAGAACGGGTTTCTCAAGCCAGGTGGCACATTAGATCAGGCGCTCATCTCCTGTTTCCAAAATGCATTACAAACTGCTTGACAATTGCATTTACAACACAATTAACTATACAAACTTGTGTAACCAAGTGCTTCTGCGCAAAAGGCTGTACGACGTGCGCATTCCAGTAAAATATACAGGCGCGCTGGTATGGATAGCCTATCTGCGTTCATCTTCCAATAAACTGCGTTGCTTTTAGAAGCGTCAATTCAGTTGTTGCATATAGTTTAATGTCTTTATTTCGGGATTATCAAAGTAAATTATAACTCAAACTTGAGATTTTACTGGGACACAGCAGATTTTCACTGGGGCAAGTGCCCCAGTAAAAAGGGTCTAACAACGCACGCACCTGCCCTGAAGCGGCTTCATAACTGCATCCATGTCTGCGCGTCTCATTTGTGGTCATTTCACAGAAGTTGAAGACTTGTTCTCGCCCCCTACAGTGCAATTCAACTAGATATACGTCATCCGCGCTAAAATATCAAAGTGAAAGTCATCATATCTTGCGTAGTTTAGACCTAGCTCCCAACCCAACTTTGAGAATAGATTAACGGCGATTTTTTTTTTATCGCGCGATATGAGTCTCACGTTAACGCAGCACGTTAACGCACTAATATATATATATATATATATATATATATATATATAGATAGACACACACATACATAGAGAGCAGATAATTAAAAATTTTATATATGTGTGTGTGTGTGTGTGCGTACAACAGATGTTACACTTAAATTGATATTGATTGTATTGATATATAGTACAATTTCCCATTGATGTAATTTGTAAACACTTAGAAAAAAAGATTGTCTGGTGTACTTTTAAGTCCTTTTTTATTATGTTAAGTGTCAAAATATTATGAGGAGTGACTATAGCCATAATTCCTTTTTTGGAAATGTCTTTTAATTAACTACATTTTCTAAAAAAAAAAAAAAAAAATCATACACTATTACAACAAAATTCTTATTGTTTGTACAATTCCAATTCCATCCTTTTACATCACTGACCATATATGTGTGAACACATACTATTGAAGATAAAGAATACTTCTGTTATTCATTTTTCAAAACTGTTATAAATTTTAAATATTTTATTTAGCAATTGCACTCTGTAGTGAAAACTCTGAAAATATTTACAAGGCCCAGTGTTGTACACAATTATACAATGTAAATCAAATGTACACAAACTAGATTTTGTTCCATTGAAAAGGCACTGCACCAATTACAGTGTTAAAATACTAGCACAATCTTTCTCTGCACTGCTTGGCTTGAGTTGATGTGTTGGTGGTCCTTGGCAAGGGGGCTTGGAGTAGCTCAGGGTCTTGTCTCCATCTCGGACTGTATTATGATCTGGCCCTTCCTGGTATATTCCCTTCATGTATAGCTCACCACATTCTGTCCGCAGAAACCACTGCTCCACTGTGTGGGGACACTAAAAAACAAAAAAAAGATGACATGTTGGCTTTTTCAGCTTCATGATTCATAACAAAAAAAAAAAAACAATAATGACTTGATAAAATGTAAAATGTATGATAAAATAGAACGTTCACCTTGAGGTAATTATCCTTTAAAGCCTGATAGATTGCTGTACATGTTTCAGGAATAAATCCCTGAATGGTTGATACACCCACTCTAAACTGGTATGAAAGGCTCTTGAAGCTTTCCCCTGTAAATGATGCACAGCACAGTTATCAACAATGCATTATTTCAACACATTTTCAAATGTAAATGCAACACTTTGCAGGCATTTTCTACGTACATCGAACCATTATAGCCTGACTATAAACAGGCTGATTACAAACACACACACACACACACACACACACACACACACACACACACACACACACACACACACACACACATACACATACACACATATGCAGCATCAACAAAAGAAAAAAAGTTTAGCTTGCTTACCTGTTGCCAAGAACCGAAGGGTAATCATGAGGCTTTCACCGACGGACATGCAGTCGCGAAAGTTTGTATTTTCCCTTTGAATGATCGGTTTGATAAGTTCCCTCAGAAAATGGAACTGGACAGGAAAAAGCCGAGCAAATTTTTTTTAAAATCTGAAGTTTCCGCTACCTGGCTTCACAAAACAGAATATTTCTGTGGTGAACGGGAAACGCTGATTTGTTTGCACAGGCAACTCTACTTCCGTGTTCTCTTCTTGGAATGAAAATACAGACTACTGCCATCTGCGGGTACGCAACGGTACATCTCCTCACGCATGTGCAGAAAGCACCTTCTAGTTTGCAGTCGGCTTTCGTCAGTTCGGTGTGTTCGAGCTCAGTTTAATTGCCCAGACACCCGCAGACGCAGCCGACTAGAGGCGACAAGACGGTCGGCTTTCGTCGGCGCTAGTTGGTTGGCGTCGGGTTGGTGTGTCCCGGCCTTTAGTCTGTGAACCTAGTTTCTGATCCACACTCCGGAGCGGAAGGTGGCGGTAATGCACAAAAACGCTGGATGCCAACCGCCGTAAAAATACAAGAAGAAGAAGAAGAAGAAGCGCCCGGAGAACTTTAAACAGTTGACGCACTAAAAACATGTCTTGTATTTTTGGAAAATGGAACTCTCCAAACCAAAAAGAAAAAGAAAAAGACAGCGTCGTTATTGTGAACACTGTGACAACGAACTGTTCAGTCTATGGAAGATCGACTGACTCAACTTGAGTCAAACAGCTGCTTGACAGAGGGAATGAAGAGGAAGAGGCGGCTGCACAATCCTAAAATCGCGGTAAGTTTGAATCCTTCTTCATTCGAACTCAATTCACTGCTTTCATTGTAATGATCAGTTTTGTAACAAATAATTTTTAATTGTATTTTGTAGGAGGCAGTCTGTCGGCTACACAACTCTGAGGCAAACTGTAGGCGTTATGAGCCGGAACAAGGGTACAGATAAAAGATATAATCTATCATGCATTTTAATATTTCTGAAGCAAGACATGTTGTTTTAACTCAGTACTTTTTGCCTCCACAGATTAAGCTCACCATATAATGAGACTGTTAGCTCATATTTAGTGGGAGCACTGTCCATGAGCCCGGAATTGCGCACTGAAGGCCTAGATAGTAATGACTTTGTTGGTAAGTACTTTTCACTGTGTTATTTAATTTTTACATTTTGTTGTCACCATATTTTGTTAATTATTTGTGTACTTATGCTTGGCTGATTTTTGTTTTTAACAAACCCATTCACTTGTTTCTAGTTGCCTGCAAGACATATTATGAGCAGAAATTTCTGGAACTGCCAGCCAGAGCTAGCAAGTGCAGCCACAGCTAATAAGACCTCAGCCTGGAGTCGCCAGAGGAGGAAGCAGGTAAGAGAGATTAGAATTAAATTCTAATTAATGGAAAAGGTTTTAATTATTTTCCATTAGTATGAATTGTAATGCTGTACATATTACTTATTATATGTAACAACTGTGTTTTCAGCTCTTGGAGGCAAGGCCAAGTGTGCTTGCTGCGGACGAAGTGGACTTCTGGAGGGTAATCTCAGCGGACATGATGTCAGATGAACAAGATGGTGCCAATGATGGAATCTCGGGGTGGATTGTGAGACTTCCATCATTACGTAACCAAGAACACAGCAATTTGTGTGCTAAGCTGCAGGCTAGACTTCAAGCCAGTTCAAAGTTTGCAGCACTGCATCGGCCACGTCTAAGAACTGGGTGTCTGTCTAACAGAAAGCAGCCAAAAGACATTTTACAACTAATGTGATGCCGTGAAAACAATGTCTGGCTGCATTTTGTTTATTTTGCTTTTGTAATAAAACTACATTTTATCAACATGTCTCTCCCAAATGTCTGTTGTCCTTCTCTAATAGCCTTTATATATTAGTTGTAATATCTTTAACAATTTAATTTTTTATTATAATCTTTAAAGATTAATAAAGATATAGATTAATATATATATACTGTGTATATATATATATATATATATATATATATATATATATATATATAACAAACTAAGGGGTGGGGTTTAAACAAAACGGTATTATAATTGGCCAGACTGACCAATGACAACACATGTCTCAGCCAGTCACAGTGGTCATTCTATGTTGAAAGTTGTGCTTTCAACCAATAGGTACTGTCGAAAATCCAAGGTGGTTTAATTCATATGCTAATTCGATTTCGCACCTTGTACCTCCACAAACCCCTCCCCTCCCCACAAACCCATGGTATGTTTCTGACTGTTTCTGTCAGCCGTGAACGGGAACTTCCCAGACTGTGAATTGTCGATTACTGCCGGTGATTAGAGAAGTCACCAGACTTTTCATGCAGTGAGAATTTTTATGTGATCCTGTCAGGTAAGGGTAACAACCTCTGACAATTTATAGATGCGTGCTAGAATTTGCACCCCTTGTCTGTGTGTGACATTCATTGTCCTATAGCTCAGATCTGCTTACACTTGTGATGAACTTTAAGAGCTAACTAAGACAAGTGGTGTATTTATTTATTATATACATACACACAAGTATTTATATACTAAATAAATATGGCTGCCTTGAACACTGAAGCAGTGAACCAGGCCTTAAAGGGCGCTTCACTATTAAAACTTCTATCCAGCCTAGCACTAAACTGGCCTATCCAACCAAACCAGGCAATAGATAAACTATCCCTTGTCCATGACCAGGATAAAGATAGGGATTTAAAGTTTCAGGAACTCAAAAACGAGTTGGCTGATTTGCGTAAGGACAATTTGAAGTTGAGAGCTAAACTATGCAGATTGTCTTCAGATACTAAATTCTTACAGTCTTTTACTGATAGTCAGGAAGCAGAGCTGAAAAAGCTGAAAACTGATGTGGCCACTCTGCAAACAGAGTTGACCCATTCCTATGAAGACATATCAGTACAGACAAAGAGATTAAGTGCAGTAAGTACTAATCTGAATGAGACCAAATCTGAGTTAAGGTCAGCATTGCTTGAAATTTCTGAGCTAAAAAGGCAACAAGAAATTAGAAGCAAGAATTGCGATCTGCTTTCGCAACAAACTTCTAACTCAAACGCTACCCAAATCCAGCATAGGGATCAGTTGAGTAGAGTACGGGCTGAAGCTTCGGCTAGAACATCTGTGATGGCTAATAAAGATGGCATTGCAGAACAGAGATGTGAAGTAATAGGAACAAGGATGAGTGAATTGGAGAAAGGCAGGCACCTCCCCCACAAGCAACCTGAACCACAGAGGGTGCACACCCACTCCACCAGTTCAGCTGTGAGGGAACCCCTGGTGAATAATCTTTCACAGGGACAGTCTTACCAGGAAAATGGTAATTTTACAGCCTCTAACAGCCTCACCATGAGTGCTGACTTCACTCAGTCCTATAATGCAGCTTCTAACTCCACCCTACACTGTAAAAAATCAGAAGTTGAGAAAACTTAAAATTTTAAGGCAACAAACTTCAGGACATTTTTGAGTTTACTCAACTTAAAGGTCAGTTAGTTGTACAAACTTGTGTGCATGTTTAATCAACATAATATATTAAGTTGAAAAATTTTAGTTAAACTTCCAATTGTATGTTCAGTCGACTAGAAATAAGGAGTCCTAATAATTTAAAACTTTAAGTTTACAAAACCTGATAGTTTAAGTAACTGCAAACAATCGAAAGTTGAGAAAACACAAAAGTTTAAGGCAACCGGCTTCAGAAGATTTGAGTTCTCTCAACTTTTTAGATTTTACTTGATTTGAGTTTTAAATTCAGCACAGAATTGTCAATGCAGTAGTGAATCAATTTATTAAACATTAAATTGACATTGTACAGAATCACAAATTTTTTGCATCAATATTATTTCATTGTGAAACAGCAAATTGAAAAAAATTCAAAATTTCATTTTATCGCAATGGTAGTAAAAGTGCAGTTTGATGCATCTGTTAGATGATACAACCTTTTAAAGTCCATACAAGTCCAAATATTGTATAAAACACATTTGATGATTGAGCATTTCAAGTCCAGAGAAATTTACTACAAAATCAAATTTTTTACACAAAGTGTAACTAGATGAAACTTGTTAAATATAAAACTCCAGGTCTAACATTTCACTCCAAAAACAGCATTATAAAATACAACTAGATAGAACAAAAGGAAAACCAATTTACATTGACATTTAGGACAACAAATTAAATACAATTAAATGTTAAGTGACTCTGACTTGAAGATGAGTGCTTGTGAGATCTTAAAAGGTGAGACTTCAACGCTCCAGTGGTTTTAAAGGAGCTGATGTAATTGTGTATAGGCAGGGGAGTTGGCTGTTTCTTCCCTGGTAGTGGCGCAATCGGTAATGTTTTAAAAGGACCTCCTGAGTAGGGTGTTCAAATTTGCATATCTTGCACTCCATCACCTTAATGAGAAAACAAAAATAAACATTACATTTGTAGAATTAATTTTTTGGGCAACAACATATGAAGATATTTTCCACACAAGCTATACATGAGTTTATTGCTAGAGAACATTATAAAAAAGAAAAGAATCATAAAGCAAGCAAGGACACACACAATAAAACATGCAATCATAAGCTACACAAATACTTAGCACTGAACAAGCACATAAATGGAAACAAATTTAAATGAAGAAAATACATATTTGACAAAAACACACAAGCTTAAATTAGAAGTCTATTTCCAGAACAAAAAAAAAAAATGACAAAGAACGATCTCATCTAGCAAAACGAGTAATTTATTAAAACAAATTTACAATTTATATATTTTTAATGATCCTCAAACACTTGTCTTGTCCATGTCTGCGTGAACTACAGTGAGGCCAATACAGTTAGGCTATGTCGAAAAACTACTTCTTCCCCCAAATTCAAAATCTTCCTAAATCACCGCAGAAGTACGGCCCTAGTGTTTACAAAGTGAACATACAAAGTAGATCAAATACCCTTTACAAAAAATGGTGCAAAGCAGGATGATTTTGATGTAGAAGAAAATGAGACCGACATTTATAATATACCCTGTATATTACTGTAACTGTATTGACCATATTGAACCAGAAAAAAAAAACAGTTTGTGCAGATTTAGACGAGTGTTTTAGATTAAAAAAAGTATACAAATTGTCAATTTGTTTAGAAAATTATTCATCATTTTGCTAGTTAAGTGCATAGAGCACTTTGAAGCTGCATTTAAACTGTATTTTGGAAGTTCAAACTTTGGGCACCATACATATTCATTATACAGAGAAAATTTCTGAAATGTTTTTCCTCAAGAAACAATTTCTTATCGACTAAAAAAAAGACATGAACATCTCGGATGACAACGAGTAAATTATCTGTAAATTTATGTTCTGGAAGTGGAGCTCTCCTTTAACTTGTATTACATTTGTTTTAATTTTTTTGAAATCAATACAAATAAAACTCAAAAGGTACCTACACAATTGTACAAAATAAATACAAAATTAAAACACATAGAACAGTACTTACCTAAGGCATGATTCAGACGAACTCTGGGAAACAACTGGCACCGTATGACTTAGGGCAGCTCGAAGATGAAGTAGAAGTCGTACTGACAAACTTGGAGCCACCTACGCAGTTACAGAAGTACATATTACAAACGAGAAATATGACCAACTTGCAACCACCTATGCGTTTTTACAAAAACACACCTAAGTTGTACAAGTGCTTATTGCGAACAAATTGTATTCAATTCATATCGTAAAATGATAGTTAGACAGAAAACACTTACCGTTTGATCACGCTGACAGACTACACGGGTGCGTCCTAAACCAACTCGATGTCCAAGAGAAATATGACCAACTCTGCAGCCACCTAACGATGCGTTTGTACAAAAACACACCTAAGTTGTACAAGTGCATATTGCAAACAAATTTTATTCAAATCATATCTTAAAATGATAGTTAGACAGAAAACACTTACCGTATGATCACGCTGACAGACTACACGGGTGCGTCCTAAACCAACTCGATGTCCAAGAGAAATATGACCAACTCTGCAGCCACCTAACGATGCGTTTGTAGAAAAACACACCTAAGTTGTACAAGTGCTTATTGCGAACAAATTTTATTCAAAATATATCTTAAAATGATAGTTAGACAGAAAACACTTACCGTATGATCACGCTGACAGACTAAACGGGTGCGTCCTAAACCAACTCAAAGAGAAATATGACCAACGTTGCAGCCACCTATGCGTTTATGTACAAAAACACACTTATGTTGTACAAAAGTGCTTATTGCGAACAAATTTTATTCAAATCATATATTAAAATGAGAGCTACACAGAAAACACTTACCGTATGATCACGCTGACAGACTAAACGGGCGCGGCCTAACGTAAACCAACTCGAAGTTCAAGAGAAAGACCCAACTCTGCAGCCACCTGCGTTTGTACAAAAACACACCTACGTTGTACAAAAGTGCTTATTGCGAACAAATTTTATTCAAATCATATCGTAAAATGATAGTTACACAGAAAACAACATTACCGGAGTAACGTTAGTCACTTTGACTGACTAATGGTCGCCGCGCCGCCTGAGGCAACTTAAAATAGGAAATAGGAATAGGAAATACCGTGTAAGTTACACAGCACAATAAAATAAACTTAATTAAAGCCTTATGGTAAAATATTTTATATCGAAAAGCACCTAACGTTACCGGAGCGATTGCACTGTCGGTTATTTAAAAATTGGTGCAGTCCAGGCAGGGAAATGTAACTGACTAACTTGACTCCACCTAACTTTATGTTGTACAGAACTGGATACTGTAAACAAATTTCCTTTAAATCATATCGTAAATTGATACACATAAACCATACTTACAGTTGTGTTCACACATTTCACAATGACGGAATAAACAGTGCCTGAGGCAATTCGAAGAGGAAGGGAAATACTAATCTGACCAACCATAGAGTTGTACAGCCCATATTGGATTACAGGCTTCATTTAAGTCCTATAATAAATTGATATGCGTATAAATAACTTACCTGAATACCTGAATCACAGCATGTCAGAAAAAAATGGGCGCTGAGGCAACTCCAAAATGAAGCGGGAAAAATTAAAAAGGCGGCTCTCAAAATCGCTAGCCCGATGTCCCTGCAATGATGTCATTGAATAAAATTATACGCACTGCACGTGTCAAAGTCAAAACGCCGCACGGATGTCTTTATATGAATGTATCTGAAGGGAACCGACTGTCCTCAGAAATGTATCATCGGTATTTTAATTTCATGCCTGATAAAACTGCGTTAATGCTGCTTTGTATAAAGCCGTTACTAGGGAAACCGTAATATTTCAGCACTCCTAAAGTGACACAGAGTTAACGTGAAAGAAGTTAATGTGCCTTCTAAAAATATAAACAATTAAGACAGTAATATTTATGTTTTGAATACATATAATAAATTATATACTTAATTTATCCATTTTAATTGTTATAAAGGCTGAAATGCCATTGTATAAGATATTTTGTTTTTGTGTGAACCTGTATCTGAATTATAAATCATTTTATGACTGAATATTATATTGTACATTGTCCAACCCCACTCATACTGTGTTCATTTTACTTGTGCATCTCTTCAAAATAAAGAAATTGCCTTAAATTGATATTTTAAAATTCTGCAGATAAACTAAATAGTGAAATAAAATTCCTTCCTTGATATTTGTTTATATTTGTGTATTGAAAACATTTTTGATTGACATTTAGACTCCTATCTGATTTTCTGTATTTAAAAAGAAAATTGTCTTTTTTTTTTATTTGGGCTAGTTAAATTAATTTCTGGGCTACCAAAATCTGAAGAGTACCTGCCCGAAGGGCTACCAGAGATTTTGAAATTTTGCGAGCCCTGATATATATATATATATATATAAGTTATCAAACTGCGCATGCTCATCATCCTTTGTTGGCAATCCTAATAATAAACTTAAAATTGTTAGTTGTCCCAACTTTAAATATTAATTTGGCCATACAAATTGGCCTTAATTTCTATTTTAACTATTTGTTTTAAGTTATCTCAACTTTTTAAATGTTAAGTAGTTGAATAAACTTTAAAAACAGAGTTTGCAATACAAAACGCAAGTTGATTTTTTTACAGTGTAGGTAGAGAAGCTAGCTATTCCTTGCCTGAGTCTCCAAGCACACAGCCATCTAAAGACAGCCGCCTGCATATTCTTAGAGAATTAGCACGTGACATAGATGTGTTTAACCCTAAAACTTCTGATAACAACATAGAGTTGTATTTGAAGGATGTTAATGCAGCTTTGACTTACTTTCCTCAGGCAAGTATGGCTGACAAAGTCTTCTGAGAAAGACCACCACACGAACCGTCCATGATTTCATAGATAGACAGGGCCCAGCTATCGCTAACAATTACGACGAATTGTGTAAAGCCCTTCTGTCAGAATATACTCTGTATCAGAACCCATCTGCCTCTCGTTTCTCAGCTTTCCGAATCAAGCAAGGCTTTCATGAATCTCCCAGAGAGTACTATGAGCACTTGAGGAAAATTTATTTTGCTGGCAGAGATGACCCCAGGGTAGAGGAGGAGGTCATGTTTAAGAGTTTGTTTGTGAGTAATCTATACCCCACTGTTAGAAAACCACTCATACTTCTGGTAGATGTTGACTATGTCTGCAGGAGAACTGAGGCAGCTTGCAGTGCGAGCATGGGACAGTGAGAGGGTAGGCACAAATAGGAAAGACACACTCAAAAAAGTCAACTAGCCACTTGTTTGATTTGCAAAATACAAATATGTCTGATTAATACGATTATAACGAGTTTACTTCTGTTAAATGATTGAGTCTTGTTATTTGTAACTAAATTAAGAAATAATCAAATGAATTAGATCAGCACTTGTTGATTCAATGAGCCCGAGTCGCTTCATATCAACAACTCTCTCTGGTGAGTCACTGCGCATGCTCAGCACTGCGACGGAATCACGTGGGTACATAAGGCTGAAGAAGAGGAGTTGTGTGAGCGTCCGCGGTTTGAACTACTACGTTTAAACTTTCTTCATCCTTGATATTGAGGGTAAGTACTTTATTGATATAATGTACCAGTCTGCAGTTAGTAACATGGGATAATAAGTAATTAGACACTGTAGCGATGTTTCAAAGTAGGCTTATGTAAATTCCGTTGTCTTTGTCGATACAAGTTTCACCTTAACGTTAATATATCCGCTACAATTTGTGCATTTCTGTCACAATTCAATGCTAACCACGCCTAACTATTAACTACATAACCTACGTTAAACCTGAAGTCTACCCCAACATTGGGAGAGGAAAACTGGAGGAAAGAATACACAGTCGAACACACTATGCACTCGTTTTTTCTGTGTGTACGTTAATGTAAGTTAGTTAGCGTAATGCTATACGCTTTACTTTTACATAACTTGTCCTATGTTGAATCAGTGTGCACTTCTCATCGCTCTTTTCAGTCTAGCTAACGTTTATAGAGCTGTTTTTGTTTGTTTTTCTTGAGTTCCGAAATGTTACATATTGCTACCAAGCTTATTGAATACAGTTTGCAAAAATTGTCAAGTAAAATCTATAATGCAGTCGACCATATATTTTAAATGTCCTAACAAATTGCAGTTAAAGTTATGATTGAACAGGTATGCATGGTTTTATTCGGGAAATATAGTAACTTTTATGCACTTTTTTGTTTTGTTTTTCACAGCAAAAAAAAAAAACATCACAATGTATAGCTGTCCCCATGCTCTTCTGGTGTGAACCTCACCTTTATTACATGGTAAGTAGTTTTTTTTTAACACTCACATACACTAATGTATAACTAACTATCCTTGAATACTGAACTTTCCTTTTCTTTCTCTTTCAGTGACATGTATGTGGCAGTGCAGCAAGTGTTGCAAAGGTGAGTTTTAGGTACAAATTACTTAAGCATCATAAACTAAACATTGCTTTGGAAGCGGCAGTCATTATGTTTGTGTACAGTAGTCAACATTTGAAGTGGATTAAAACCTTTAATAAAATTTGGGTCACACTTTATATTAGGTGGCCTTAACTACTATGTACTTGCAGCATAAAATAAGTGCAATGTACTTATTGTGGTCATATTGTATTGCAAAACACTTGCTTCTATTAAGGTCGGATATGGGTAAGGTAAGGGACAGGTTTGGTGTTAAGGTTGGGTTTTTGACTTTGACAACTTTGATTAACTTTTTTTTGACTACTATATATTTAAATTATGCATGCACATTGAAGACATGGGCAGGACTTAAAACACATGTGTATAGAGTTCACCTGTTACATTCTACACAGACAGTAACACATTCAGTACTCTTAAGCTGTGCTGCCACTGAAGTTGATTTAATCTTTAATTAAATCGTGTTCATTGAACAATTTATTTTTTTGAGTGCAGAGAGCCAGATACATCTGTGCTCGAACCGAGAAATGAGTGTAAGGCTCCACTGCAGATGGAAGGGTCAGAACTTTCCCAGAACAGGTTTGTCCATTCCAGCAATCTCCAGCAGAACAGCGAGAGCCCTAGGTTCTCAGGTTACAGACATTCCCCCAGGAAGGAGAGCAGACAGTGGGAGGACAGAGAGCAAAGACAGAAGAAGGGTAGAGATGGCTATAGAGCTGGGCGGTATGACCAAAAATTTATATCACGGTATTTTTCAAAATTATACGGTATCACGGTATATGACGGTATTTTTTTTTTTTCATGCATGACTAGGTGTTAACCGCATTTCCTAATAAATTAGAGAATAATTACTGCAGTATATTGGCTTATATTGACCGGACTAGTATTAACCCAGGTTTGATTGGTCTCACAAAATGCTGCGGTTCACAAAGAAGTGACAGTGGCACTCATAATTGTAATGAGGTGAAGAAATCAGAATTCATGATTTGCAGTCAAAATACACAACACTTTATTGTGCATTCTTCACAAGTTCACATTTACAAGTCTACGCGTTTCTCTTCCAGCAGGAGGCGCTGTTAGAATGGTAGTATACAAAGTAGCGCAACAAATGATTTTGAAACGTGCAGCGCTCATAATGGATAGCCTTTTGAAGTTTCATCGCAATTCTTGTCTTTCAGTCCCCACATTTTAGACCACCTGAAATCATAATTATGACTTTCATAACCCCCTAATAACACTGCAGTCATCAATGAAAATTAAGAGCTTTATTTAAGACTTTCAAAAACAAACCTTACACAAAATACGTTTCTTTTTTTTTTTTTTTTCCCCACCATGTTCGGGGCACAAGCAAAATATTAAAGGACTAAATTAATATCAGCATATGAAGTATAATCGTCTCTCATTGTCTGAAAGAATGCACATCAGATGCTGAAAGTCAGTTTTTACTTTCACTTTAACATATTGATCAGTTTCCACGTTGCTTGTGTGATATCCATTGGCTTTAAAACATAAATATTAATAAAAATACAGTATATAGAAAAGACATATCTTTAAAATATTGCGACGTAACACCAACGTAAAGCCATTGTTTTTCTGTCACTGAAAGCTACATCTGTCTGCACACAATGCGCCGATCTCTGCTCTCATCACTGCAGACACACCCCCTCTTGAAATTTCGGCATTACAAGTTTTGCAAATCGCTAACCCTGGGTCTTTCTCAGATATACTGAAATACGTCCACACCGCAGATGTGTTGCTTCAGACAAGCACGTGCAAGCTGCGGTTTCTGTTTGCGTCAACATACGTGTTCCCAGCGCTTTGTACGCACACACTCACCGGTATTGGGGTATATGAAAAATGAATATCATTAAAAAAAAAAACACCGGTATTCGTTATGAAAAGGTATACCGCCCAGCCCTAGATGGCTATGAGAATGGCCATAAACATTGTAGTAATTACAGAAGTAGGAAATCTAGAGGAACTGAGAGTAAGGATGCTGAGAACTTAGCAGAGATCCAGCACCTACTTCATAAAGCCCTCAGAGATCTCAAGTCAGAGGAGAACACCTCCACTGACAGAGACCTGGTCTTCTCAGCATAACCAGGTTGGGGCCCCTCCACCTAACATCAGAGTGTGGACAAGAGACATGGGAAAAGGGGGGTACCCCATAATTGAACAAGGTCTATCCGTGTCAGCAGACACCCAGCCCTTGTATCACATCAGACATCACCTTCAACCAAAGAAGGGTTCTTTACTTTCCACTTCAGTTTGTTCCTAGTTTCAGTCAGTGACTATAACCTACAAGGTTATAATTTTGTATGCCCATGACAATCCTTTTGGATGTCAGATAAAGGGGGGTCAAGCCCCTATGAGACTACTGATGAACTAGTTTATTTGCCACATGTAAAGTAAACATTGCAGATCATAGTCAGTGTTTTTCTAATTTGTTGTTGTCCGTTCTAACCAATCTCATTTATTTTAAGGCATCCTTCCAAAGAGAGGTATAGTTGATTGGACCTGTGAGGCAGCCCTCTAGAAGCAGCTGCAGATTTTAGACGGAACTCAAATTTACAACCTTCACTGCTGGTCAATATACAGCCCCTTGAGCCGCACCATTCACTGGATAACCAGGATAATGAATGTCATACAACATGATCACTCTCATTAATTGGTCTGTATATTAATGCAATTTATACTTATGATTTGAGTGAGCTTTGCTCCTGATAATTAGACAATATAACCAATCTTGTCATATGTGGTACCAAGTGAACAAGTTGAGGATTCTCTATTCAGGCATTGAAAGGAACTATGTAAACATTGCAGGTGCACGTAGCTTACAGCTTCAAGAGTGCCATACCAAATTATGTCAATCCAGACATTTAAGGAATTGGTTTCCTGCTAAATCTGCTTAAACAGTTTATATGTTTACTCTTGCCTTGATACTTTCTTTAGAGATCTTAAACATAGCCTTTAAATTATCTTTAGGACAATTTTTCCTTACACCTATAGGAACCTTCTCTAGAATACTTCTAACCTGTTTAGAAATTATTCTAATGACCCTTTCATTTAGTTAATTTAGCTCTATATAGAACATATTGAGCCAAATTGTACTTGAATGCCAATGGTCAGATGGAGGAGGTGAGGTGTGTGTGTTTTGCTCCTGTAGTTCCTTTTAGTGCATTGCCCAGATCAACGACTTCAGGTCCTCGATCAAGCCGATCAGGGGGGATGTAGTGGAACGAGCATTCCAGGGCCCCAGTTTATGGCAAGGGCTCCTTCCTGACCACAATAGTGGACAAAGGTTTGCCACATTTTGATTGGATCTTGGTGGACTAACATAAGCAAACTGTCCAACGCCATCAGATAAGGATGCCAGGACAACTGCCAGACACCTCTTAGAGGATAAGAAGAGACCTTTGGTACAAAAACTCGGGAAGGACAGAACTTCCTATTGGTCAAGACGCAGTTTCTGCCCTTCACTCACCTTGAGATCGTTTCCTAAGGTTTAGTCCTGTGATGGCCATAAAAATTCCTTAGGATCTCCAGACGCAGCAGCAGTGGGTGAAACAAAGAGTGATCATGGAGATCCATCCAAATTTATTCATAACTATGTTTCCAAACCTTGAACTAGTGCAAACCACTACACACACATCTTATACTTATTCAAAGAAATAAGTATTCTCACTGACAGCAATGTGTAGTGCAACATCTTACACAACCTCAGCTGTTAATGGACAAATGAATGCATGCATCACAGTTCAATATTTCCCCATCATGTTTGGACTTAATGTGTTCATTACATGACCAAATGTTTTCTGATTGTGTGTTGGAAAGTGAGAAATGCACCAGTAAAACATTATTGACACTTTTCTAACTTTGTGTTTGGACTATGCAAATGACTTCCACAAGAGGAAAGAAGGGTGGGCTACCCCATGTACCCTCGCTCTGATGAAACCAGCCAATCACAGCATGGAAGTGGAGAAGCGCCAAACTACAATCTCCTCCTCATCGGAAAGGTATAAAGGTACCTCTCCAAAAGACACTCCTTGTTCTGAGTCTGCGGCCTGTGAAGGAAGAGACACTAACAGAGCAACAAAGTTCTGAGTCTGAGCCCCAGCAGGGTGAGACACTAACAGAGCAACAAAGTTCTGAGTCTGAGCCCCAGCAGGGTGAGACACTAACAGAGCAACAAAGTTCTGAGTCTGAGCCCTAGCAGGGTGAGACGCTAACAGATACCTCCGTTCTGAGTCTGAGGCCCGCAAGGGTGAGACAATAGCAGATACTACAACTTTCTGAGCCTACTGTCCAGAGAGACAGAAACAGCGCTCCACGCTTCGAGTCTCCAGCTTTGAGGCAGCAGCAGATACGACCACGTTCTGTCTGTGAGGAAAGAGATATTTTCCATGTTCCAAGTCTTCGTCCAGCGAGACAACAACAGATGCAGCATGTCCTTAGTCTCCATCCGAGGGAGACAAAGCAGGTGACCAAGTTCTGAGTCTCTAGCCCAGCGAGGCAGAAGACAAACAGACATTCCCAACAAGGTTAAGCTCCAGCGAGCAGACCTTCACTTCAGGTAACTTCGCTTGCATGTTCCAAGCTAAGGGTCTTCAGCACCTACACCAGGGCCACATCTGCGTGTTCCAGATCTTAGGACCCCTTGGTGCTCCAGGAGATCAGCATCCTACAGCGCTTCACATTCAAGGCTGTCGAAACGGATTCCTGCTCCTTTTCTCACTGACTGCTCCCAGCACAACCAGTGGAAGAATTCACCGCCACCGGACTGCTCACTCAACCACAGAGAACGTTAATATCACTTCCAAACCTCTTCCAGAGACCTTGGCATTGTTGTGTATTATCAGTATATGATCTTTCTAATGTACATTACATATTGTATAGCTGATTGCAATTGATAACAAATAATAGCTCATTTATTTGTTTGATACATAAGGTTCTTCACCTTATTTGTTTCAGAGTAGCAACAGTTTATCTTTCCATAAGATAACATAGCTCTGACATAGCAACACCCAACTGAATCATTTGCATTTTATGCATTTTATGCACTTTATTCCTTTTGCATTTATTGGATTCATTTAATAGTTGATTACTCTTGTCTATTGTTTGTTAATAAATAAATTTTATTATAGTTGTGTCTTCCTTGTGTTGATAATACAGTGAGAGGTTCTACAAGTTAGATATCCCACCAATCTTTCTTATGTGATGTACTCATAACCGCACATTAAGTGACACGTGATCCAAGAATCATGACGTCATCTGTGATACGAGTACCCATCACTACACTATTTCGCCTTCCTAGTGGGCGAAAAAAAAAACTCACTACGTAATTGGCGTTTCTAGGTGGGCCAAGTTAAAATGAGATGAGTCTCCTGTAAAATTCACTACATAACTTAAAGGGATAGTTCACCCAAAAATTAAAATTTGATGTTTATCTGCTTACCCCCAGGGCATCCAAGATGTAGGTGACTTTGTGTCTTCAGCAGAACACCAACAAAGATTTTTAATTCAAACCGCTGCAGTCTGTTAGTGATTTAATGGCAGTGGATGGGCACCAAACCTTTGAAAGTAAAAAAAACAAAAAAACAAACAGACAAATCCAAATTACACCCTGCAGCTCTTGACGATACTTTAATGTCCTAAGACATGAAACGATTGATTTTTGCTAGAAAATGAACAGTATTTATATCACCTTTGATTTACCTTGATTGGTCTCTCAACCAATCTGTTCGGGATTTGCGCAAACTGCATTGCAATCAGGGGTGTGTGATATGCTGACAATTCAAATGTCCCCACAACCTACTTTTGAATAAATACACTATATTTTGTGCTACAGTGCACATTCTATCAGATGCACTTCTGGTGCCTCCAGACTCCAGTCTCAATATACTGTACAATGCGGCATACATTCACATCAAACGACAACTTGTGTTGTTGTCTATAGCTCTGTATCATGCTTGACATAGCTCTTTATTTGCACTTTGAATATTGAGAGACTTTACCACAATTCTTTGATTATGGCTGCATTTAGTTTGCACTTAATATGACTAAGAAAGAACTGTCTCGTTCATTTTTAATTTATACTGTAGATTGTTTAAAAATGCAGTGGTTACCTCTAATTGAAATGTCTCTAACTTTAATAGAGAAAATAAACATCTTGTTCATGTACTCATATTTTCATTTATTCTTGTCCCATGTTTAAAGGTGCAGTGTGTAGATTTTTGCGGCATCTAGCGGTGAGGTTGTGAATTGCAACCAAGGACTCCGTCCACCACTCACCCCTCCCTTTAAGGCCGGGACACATCAACCCGATGATCGGCCGTCTGGCCTCGTCGGGCAGTTGGTAGGCGTCGGTTCGGTATATTCCTCACGTCTGCTTTCATTGGCTTTCGTCGGTCTTGCGTCGGCCAAAGTTTGCCCGATTCGACATGTTGAATCGGCGTCGGGCTTGTCGGGGCTAGGTAAGAGAGCGCTCTGATTGGCTTCTTCAGACATCGAATCAGAGCTCCGGAACCGGCTCGCTGTCATCATTTCGCAATTCGCACAATTCGAAACCAACTATGGCTGTGTGGAACGAAGCTATTGAAGGCGAGCTGATAAATTTGATCCAAGACAGGCCAGCGCTGTACGACATAACGGAAAACGCTATGCAAACCGTGCGGCGGTTCTTCCGGGTTCTCTTCTTGGAATGAAAATACAGACTACTGCAATCTGCAGGTACTCAACGGTATATCTCCTTGATATTCTGCATGCTTCTAGTTTGTAGTCAGGTTTCGTCAGTTCGGTGTGTTCGAGCTTTAATTGCCCAGACGCCCGCAGACGCAGCCGACTAGAGGCGACAAGACGGTTGGCTTTCGTCGGCGCTAGTTGGTTGGCGTCGGGTTGGTGTGTCCCAGCCTTTACAGAAGCTACGGTAGCCGTCACAGGATTAAGATGTCGTCATTTTAGATAGCAAAGAATAATTAGGTTTCTTTTAAAGCATAAATTAGGGAATTATATTTATTTAGTAGTTCAAGAAAACGATGTTATTGAGAATATTACTGTTACTGGTTCATCATTGTGTTAGTGTTTTTCGCTAGAACAACAGTGATGAAATGTGATTCGTAGAGCAGTTTGTCCGTTAAGGGCTACTGTAGAAACATAATGGCGACTTCCATGTGAGGGACCCGCGGTGTATATAGATATAAACTGCTAATTCTAAGGTAATAAAAACATAAACTGCTAATTCTAAGGTAATAAAAACATAATGGTTAATTAAGTATGGTCTTTATACACCCCTGAAAACATAGTTATGTATATTATATTGCATCTCTCTACAGATCGTCTTAAATGTTACACATTGCACCTTTAAGGCATAAAATAAATATTTAAAAAAAGGTTTACAGAATTAGCCCATTTGCTTGTAAAACATCAGGAAACAGAATCGGCCATGAAGAATCAAGATCGGTGCATTACTAAAAAATAAATGCCAGGACAAGTGCTGGCTGTTCTGCTCAGTTGGCAGTTGTGGTGCTCTTTAATTATTATTTGGTGCTCCTAACTTTAAGTTGGGAGCACCGGTGCTACCAAGTAAAAAAGTTAATTTCGAACCCTGAAGCACCTGTAAAAAAAATTAAATGTATTTTATAGATTTATTTACAGCAATAGCAACAAATAATTACTTAAATTACAAAAGTGATTATTTGCTCTAGATATCCAGTTTAAAGCACAGCTTGGTTAATTGCACCCTCAGTAGTACGAGTACTGATGGTCTGTACTGGAGGATAGAAATTTAGCTTGTCTATGTTTTCTTTTGGCATACTATGCAATGATGCAGCCAGAGTACAGTCAAATGATTGATTTGCTTTCCAGGATAAGTGATTCCGTGCTGAGCTTTTAAACTGCAGTATAAGTGGTGCAATGACACAGCACAAAACTGTATTGCACAGAAACAAAACTGTTTTAAAAAGCCTTTTTTATTACAGTACTATAAATTTCCAGTGCATTACAGGCCATTATTGTAAAATAATCAGACATTCACAGAACTGTAATCTAAAATTAGAAATACTTATGGAAGCAGCTGTTTTAATGTTGTTGTTCAAATGAACTATTTAAATGAACAAACAACAAAATAAACTCCATTACTACTAACAATTAGGATAATATGTAACTGTTTTCATAGTGCAAACTCTCACGCAGCCAAGGTTATGTCAAAAACACACACAGTTCAAATAAACACAGTCGGTTATGTCAGTAAATGTAAACAACTAGGAAATAAATTGTAGGTGTATATTAGATCTGTGCATACCAAGACTTAGAGGGCCGGGGGCCCCTGGACTTGAGGTTATGTTTGGGCCCTATACCTATACACTACAAATACCCTCAGCTAGAACATAGTGCAGGACAGGAACCCTCCAGGGTGGTACCAGATCCAGGCACCATGACGGAGCAGGCATTTCGGAGGACCATGGCAGAGCAGGCAGCTCAGGGGCCATGGCGGAACAGGCAGTCCAGTGTAGAACAGCAGCCCTCCCTGGGCCTGATTTTAACTTCTTGCTGGAAGTTAAAGATGAAGTCCTCAGCCCAGTTGATCATTCTTGGTCCGGTCATCTGTCACAGTTGTGTAAGAAGGAAGGCGAAGGAGACAGCTGGTAAAGTCCAAACTCTAAGTTTTAATGAACAACACTAACAAAGGGCAGAATAGCGAGGGAAAACACAACTTAGTATAACGGTGACCAGACAAACAAAGACTGAACAGACAAAGGCTTAATCTGTCACCTACACTAAACATAGTAGCCTTAACAATTCTGAATAGTAAAATATGTTCAAGACACTAAAGGCCTGTGAGATCAAAGACCTTATTTCAATGGTGCTAAACTTTGCACCCCCACACAAGCATTTAAAAAGGTAAGCAATATGTGATTATTATTATTATTATTTTTATTTAGTCATGTAAAATCAAAAACTTCATTGTGTTATTGTTGACATGCCCAAGATTAGATTTAGTGGTGTGCCATAATAATCATACACTTGTTTTATAATCCTCAGTGTTAATTTATATTGCTGTGAGTATATAAAATGTGTCACTTGCCCACCGGTACCATTGTTTCCCAAATGGGTACAATCTTGCTTCATTGTAGAGCTGTGTGCAGTTTCTTGACATTTTGTTTTCACTGGCGACAATGGTGCACCAGTTCTAATGCCACGGCAAAAGTTCAAGCAAAGCTTGCTAACTGTTCTTTCGCTGGCTGCACAGATGAACCCAGAACACTATTTACAGTCCCAGGCTCAGAGGAGACAAGAGAGAAGTGGATTTATTGATTTATTTACTGAATATTACACTGCTGCTGCACAGATCTAATATGAACATGCAATTTATTTCCCAGCTGTTTCCCTTCACAGATATAACCGAATGTTTTTGTAACTGTTTAACATAAACTTGAGTGTATTTGACAGTTTAAGCACAATTAGACATAATAGAGAACATTGCTTGCATACTCACATGCCATATGAGAAGTTTAAACTAATATGGTTTTAAATACATGATTTCAGTGCGATAGACATGATAATTGAGTATCTGAGGTACGAGGTGCAGCTCTATTCTGGAAAAGGGGATGAGGAGCAGCAGCTCATTTGCATTTAAAGAGTCATGCACGAAAAAAGCGTGTTTCTGTTTGCACTCAAAATGGGCATTTTCAATATGATATTAAAAACTATATGATATCACTAAGTGCAAATAGCCCGCCTTGTTGGCAGAGACTATCTACCTCCGCCAACCAACATGTGATTGGGTGTAGTCAACGTTACAAAAGACAAGTATAATATCGGCTCCAGTGTTGTAGATAGTAAAGCGTCTGCTGTATTTGATGCGTTTTGATGCGAACAACCTGAGTTCGAATCCACCATTTGCCAAACTTTTTTTTCTCTCTTTTCAAATCTCATATCACCTTTGAAAGGCATTTATTTTTTATAAAAATGAAGGAAATAATCAAAAAGTTGAAAATAAAGTATCGGGTAGGGTTAGGATAGGTGTAGGGAGGACTTTTTTCCCCAATAAAATGTCATCCATTTAATAATTTGAAATAAAATTATAACTTACACTTAATATGTTATTATTGCATACTCTTTTGTAAGGTACTACAATACTGAGTTGCAAATAATTGCCACTATTTGCAGTAAGTAGTATAAATAGCAGAATTCAATAGCATCTATTGGACACCATTTGGGGACACCTGAGACTTACATTACAAATTGTAAAAAGGGGCATAATAGGTCTCCCTTTTAAGCAAAACTTGTTTAAAAGAAGACCTCTATTATGCTTTTTTTACAGTAGATTTTTAAATAAAGCGGCAATGCATTTCCATAAAACTGCACTACAGTCAATTGTTTACACCTATAATTTCTGTCTGATCATGTCTTTTCTGCCCTTCATTTTTTATTTGCGCACTCGCCACCAACTGGACAGGGGTGGGAATTACAGTTCCCCTTCAGTCGTTTCACTACGACGTTACATTGGGATCTCGCCTGAGAGACCAATCATCTCTGAGCCTTATTCAAAAGGCCAATGAACATTGGCGAGTGGTATTTGCATGCCGAACCACTCCCCCGTACATACGGGTATAAGAGGGCGGCTTTGTAACCACTCATTCAGAATTTCGCTTCGGAGCCTCATGCACGAGCCTGTTTACAACGCTTCAACCCAAAGAAAAGAGAGAGTTCTTCAACGAGTTCACGCTCATGCTGGCGCGCTCAGCAGCCCCGCGGTTCCTCCCTGGGCAGACCAGGATCTAAAAGAGCAGTTTTCTCACGGCCGTAGAGAGCATATTTCCCGGTATGTCTTTCCGGCCATGCGCTTCTGGGTGTGGTAGTTTCCTCACCTCTGCGGACGGACATGAACGCTGTCTTACGTGCCTGGGCCGATCGCACGCTGAGGCAGCATTCACTGATGGTTCATGCCCTCATTGTGAGCGTATGACCTTGGCCACGCTGAAGTCCCGCCGCTCGTTCGCGAGCCGGCTCTCGTCAGTGCTTCTCGGCCGCTGCGCTGAGGCGCGGGGGGGACAAAAAAATAAACAAAACAAAGCCCTGCGGTCTTCTGCATCTCAGCATGGTCCCGTCGAGTGGCCGAAGCAGTACGCTTCCCTGATCGCCGGGCAGAGCGTCTCCTTCGGTGGTCCTGCAGGGGATGAGACATCTATGGCGACATTAGAGGGAGAGTCGGAGGGTGAGGCGGACGCTGAACTGTCGGATATGCTCCTCCGAACCGCCAGGGGGATCGGTCTTGACGTGCCCAAAGCGCCTCCTGCCGATCCTTCGAGGCTGGATGACTGGTTTCTGGGGGGGATCATTCAGCCTCGAAGGATCGGCCGGTGCCATTCTTCCCGGAGGTGCACGAGGAGCTGGTAAAAACATGGTGCGCTCCTTTTTCATCTCCGCGCCCCAGCTCCTTTCCCCTCCCCACTCTCGACGGCGGGGCAGCCCCGGCTTTGTGTCGGTTCCACAGGCCGAGCGCGCCGTTGCGGTGCATTTATGCCCGTGGGGCGCTGCCGCCTGGTGGGATCGGCCACATCTCCCCTCCGGGGCGTGTGAGCTCTCGACCGCTCTCGCGGGCCGGGCTTATCACGATGCTGGACAGGCTGCCACCGCCCTGCACGCCATGGCCACTTTACAGGTTTATCAGGCCCAGGCGCTAAAACACTTGCACGAGAGTGGTCCTGACCAAGGGGTGATGGAAGAACTCCGCGCTGCCACCGACTTTGCCCTCCAGGCGACAAAGGTCACGGCGCGTTCCCTTGGCCAGGTGATGTCCACCGTGGTGGTCCAGGTGTGACATCTATGACTGACCCTGGCTCAGATGGCAGATGCCGACAAAACACGTTTTCTCGATGCTCCCATCTCCCTATTTGGCGCCACCGTCGGGGACTTTGCCCAGCAGTTCAGCGATAAAGCATATTCTTCCCCGCCACGGCAGTGACATCACACCCCCGGGCCCTCAACCTCCGCGGCCTCTACAACACCAGCTCCGTCCCCTGCCAAAACTCATGATGCAAACGTCGAGCTGCCCGTGGGAGAGCAGCGCCGCCCGTGCCTCAGGGACCAGTCGGAAACACCCGCAGATGAGCTGCGAAGCGTCCCTGACACGGGCAACCCAGAAGTGGAGGGAACTGCTCCTTGGGTGGACGACAACATCCACGTCCCCACTCCCGGTGGAGGGCCGGGAGCTACGTTGTATTCAAACATGATTTTCACAGAGAGAGCCAGTTTCCTCACCTCTGGCGTCCCGGCCCCGAGTTCCCTTCTCGAGCGACGTGATGCCTCCTCGGATTAGGACTCGGAGCCCGATATCACCAGCGCGGGAACCAGGGAAGAAGGTAAGCGCTGCCCAGTGCAGTCAGACTTTTCTCCAGGACGTTTATCCTTATGGGATCAGCCATCTGGGCCTTCAGGTCAACCGAGAGAAGAGCAAACTCTCCCCAGTGCAGAGGATCTCTTTTCTCGGTGTGGAGCTGGACTCGGTCGATGTGACATCTTCCACAGGATGGGGTGCTGTATGCAACGGGCAAGCAGCAACGGGCTCCTGGACAGGTCCTCGACTGCAATGGCATATCAATTGCCTAGAGTTGTTGGCTGTGCTTCTGACCGACGTTGCGCCACAAGCACGTGCTTGTTCGCACCGACAGCACAGCGACCGTAGCCTATATCAATCGCCAAGGCGGTCTTCGCTCCTGTCGCATGTCACAACTCGCCTGCCATCTGCTCCTATGGAGTCAGATGTGGCTGAAATCGCTATGTGCCATTCACATACCAGGAGAACTCAACCGTGCAGCCGATCAGCTCTCACGGCAGTACACCCACCCTGGAGAATGGCGACTCCACCCCGAGACAGTCCAGCTAATTTGGAGCCATTTCGGAGAGGCCCAGATTGATCTGTTTGCCTCCCCCGAGTCCTCCCATTGCCAGCTGTTTTACTCCCTCAACGAGGCTCCAAGAGCCTCGGCAAGGACGCGCTGGCACACAGCTGGCCTCCGGGGCAAAAGTACGCTTTTCCCCCAGTGAGCCTCCTTGTACAGACCCTGTGCAAGATCAGGGAGGACGAGGAGTAGGTTCTGCTGGTTGCGCCGTACTGGCTCACCTGGACCTGGTTTCCAGACCTCATATCCCTCGCGGCAGCCCCTCCCTGGAAGATCCCCTTGAGGAAGGACCTTCTTTCTCTGGGGATGGGCACAATTTGGCACCCGCGCCCTCCCCTGTGGAGACTCCACGTCTGGCAGTCGAGCTTAAACACCTGTCACTTAAGATAGCGCTCCTGACTGCACTGGCCTCCATCAAGAGGGTAGGGGACCTACAAGCATTCTCTGTCTGCGAAACGTGCCTGGAATTCGGGCCTGGCGATTCTTACGTCATCCTGAGACCCCAGCCTGGTTATGTGCCCAAGGTTCCCACCATGCATTTCCGCGATCAGGTGGTGAACCTGCAAGCTCTGCCCCTGGAGGAGGCAGACCCAGCCTCTGCGCTGTTGTGTCCAGATCGCGCTCTACGTACATATGTTGGCCCATTGGGTGGTAGATGCCATCTCCCTGTCAGACCAAAACCAGGAGAGCCATGCCCCTTAGGTGTTCAGGCCCACTCCACATGGAGTGTTGCCTCATCCTATGCATTGGCTCATGGTGCCTCACTAGCAGACATCTACAGATCTGCGGGCTGGGCGACACCTAATACCTTCGCTAGGTTCTACAACCTTCGCGTAGAGGCCGTGTCCTCCCGTGTCTTAACATAGACATCAGGTGAGCGGGAGACCGGCTGGTGTCGGCTTGCTGCGTCATTCCTTTTGGATCCATGCGCTATTTTCCCTCAGTGTTCCCTCCGGCGAACCTTGGGTCCTCCATGCCCTGCAGTCAGGCCTAGCTCCTCCGGCTGGTTTTCCTTCGCCAGCAGGTTGTGGCAACATGTCTCAGTATTTTTCCACGGTCAGCCAGAGGCCGGTGTTTCCCTCATATATCGCTAAGGTCTATGGATATATTGAATTACTTCTATTCCACATGCAGGAATCTCATGTGCTACGCCCCCCCCCCCAACCCCTGCTTTTTTTTCAGTTATTATTTCATATTACTTTGGTTGTCTGATAACATAAATACTAAATTATAACATGAATGGAAACAGTTTTGTTGAGAACTTGGCTGCATCAAATTACAGTATGTGGGCACCGAGAGGCTAACAAATGTAATAATAAATGTACATTTTGCATGTTCAGAAGTGAGCTGCCCTGTCCTGCAAATAATGTAAACATGCTTGTGTAAGTAAATTGCTCAGTGCAAAGAAAGAGAAGTAATGGGAACCTGGTATTTCTATTTTCTTTTTATTCCAAGTGTCGAACAGACATGAACAAGTTATTTAAAAACATTTATGACCTTTGAAACATGTCTAGTCGTCATGCTCTATGTCGAGTATGGTTTCACTAATAATAAACACATATTTGCTTAAAGCATCCATATTTGTCCATACCAATGTTGACTAGAGTATTAAAAACTTTAAAAAGTATTAATTTAAGGTACATTTAGAACAGATAAAAATGTGTGATTAATCGCGAGTTAACTCGTGACAACCATGCGATTAATCGCGATTAAAAAAAATGTAATCGATTGACAGCCCTAATATATATATATATATATATATATATAATTTTAAAAAGTTAGAATTGAGCAGAGGTTTTCTTTAAAGATTATACGGTATATTTAAAGTTTGTTTGAAATTAACATGCAGAAGAAGAATAATAAGGCAAAACAAATGATTTGGTTAATTAAAAAAAATCTTTAAAAATAAATACTTTTCTCTTTACTGCGGAAGTACAGTATACGAGGACATGTCAGGCATAGGGGGCCCTGCAAAATTGACCGGGGAAGGAGGGGGGCCCCGGAGTAAAAAAGGTTGGGAACCCCTGACCTACGTAACCTAGACGTTAGAAGTTACAACAATAGATCACCCTCAGTGTAATCTGTCAAAGGGCCTTCAGATTTTTCCGTCATTGAAAAAAAATATCAGTCAATGACGGAACATTTTCGGTTAACGCAGCCTCTGATATATATATAAACACTTTTATGACTCATCTTCATGTAACCCCTATAAGATTTCAGGGTCACTGACATTCAAAGAGAACAGAAAATGGTTGCAGTAGCTAGTAAATCCCTCTAGGGGGCGTGATATAAGATAATCTGAGGAAGAAGTAGAGACTCTCGCTAAGGCTACGTCTACATTAATCCGGATACATCTGAAAAGGGAGTTTTCATTTTAAAACGCTCTCCATCCACAGTAGCGTTTCCAAGCGTTTTCCAAAAGTTTCTCATCCACACTGAAACGTAGGAAAACATCAAATTCGCCTTACTGCGCATGCGTAAAGCCTCCAAAATTATACAGACTTAATGAGTTTTCACGCAATTGATCTTCTGGCGGGATAATTTACGGAAATATCTCATCATCCACTTGTAACGATCAGCCTTATCGGTAGATGTTACCGTGATTTAAAAGGGGTCAGATTAGGCTGTGTGAGATAAAATAAGTGTTTTAAAAAGATAAGACAACGACAAAAGTAAATGAATAAATAAATGTATTTACAATATTCACAAGGAACTAAAACAACACAGTAAAACCAGAATAACTTAGGCTGTTAAAAGCAGATTGTCCATTCAAACCATACCCTAAAACAGTCCTTAAGAATCCTAGTTGGTTGAAAGCTCCAAGTAAAAAGTGTCCACCGGTGTATATACAATCCAAAGAAGTGTAGTCCAATAAAAGTGATGCTGGAATGGTAAGTCCTTAAAAGAAACTCCACAATCCAGTGTTTGGTCAATGACCCTGATTGTTTGACATGTTGCCTCCTTTATACTGTTTAGTTCCTGATTCCTGTCATGTGAAGACTCATTTAAAGACATACACACATTAAAATGTATAAGAGGAATAAAATGGCTAAGACAACATGAAAACCTATTAAAACTCAAATATACATAAAAATCATAATATTTTGAGCAGGTTAAAACATGTGTCCTGTGTGACAGTGTCACACACTAACGCGTCTATATCGCGCTCATTCATATTTTATCTGAAAAGCAGTTTTCGTCATGTTTTGCAGGACAGCAACTGTAAGTACATTTTCTGTAATCATTTATTTTAGGACTGTAATTTGAGGAGTGTACGGTAAATCTCTAGCAGCAGTGTGACAGTGAATAGCACAGGCGCAATTACTGCTGTAAACATAGATATCTATTGGTACAATATGCGTCACATGACTAAATATGCGTCATCGTTTTCAAAAGCCTCCGTTTTCACAGTCCACACTACAACGCGAAAACAGCGTTTTCAAATTTATCCACTTTGGAGAGCGCTTTCAAAAAGCTCCGTTTTCCTTGACAAAAACGCCGTCTCAGTGTGGACGGAAGGCCAAAACGGAGAGAAAAAGATGCGTTTTCAACCGAAAACGTATTAGTGTGGACATGGCCTAAGAAAAGAACGGAGAAAAGATCTGCTGACTCAGCACAATAACTTTTAGAGAGAAAAGTGAAAAGAGTGGAAAGGAAAGAAGGTGTTTAGACTGATTTTGATAAAATCGAAAGGATGATGCAATATTTCATGCTTTGTTTCATGAAACTCCGGTTGTTGTTTTTTTGTAGTCCTCTTTTGATGTACAGTTCCTGAGTCACTAACGGAAACGGACCTTGAACGGCGAGCCATCCCTGATCTTCGATATTTCACTGCGTTTGTCCGAATTCAGCATTTCCGGGAGTACATCGTTTTCTTGGATGCAGATAAGAAAAATACACTACATACCAAACATATTTGGATACATGACTGGATCCTCATTTTAACTACCCGGGTAGAGAACATTTTTCCCCTTTCCCAATTTTTTTCCCCTTGACTCTACAAAAGACAGACAAGGAGACTGGAAAATAATTTTTCTTTACTTTGTTTTGGGACTTTCATTCTTTGTGTTTACAGGCCTGATTGTTTTCTTTGCACATATGTGATAACACTGCAGTTAATTTTGTTTATGGTACCAATACAGTATTTCAATTCTCACATTATTCACGAGTTCGCCCTTACATCTAATCTGCTTGAGCGAGTATTAAGCATATTTTGGCGTGCTGTCCTGGGGAAGGGTTCCGGGCCGGAATACAGGCCGGAACCAGAGAACTCCCCCTGCTAGTGTAGGATCGAAACAGATTAGAAGTGGGGAGTAGGGGTGGAGGAGGGATGCCAAGAAACTATCGCTGGATGGAGGTAAGACGGCTGGTAATATATATAGAGGATGCGCTGATTGAATGATTGGTTAAACAGGTTGCACCTGTGCCGAATGGGTTGATCATCTGATCGTGCTCCTCCTGAACCTTGTTTAATCAAACATCATTTGTTGTGTTGCTGTCCATTCTTAGGGAAAAAAAAGAATCCTCCCTCCAAACCTAGATTTCGATTACCGTGCCCACAAAAATTGCACGTGATAACCATTAAGGGTTAAAACAACGGGTTACATCCACACTAAATATGTTGTTCATTAAAGAAATTCAGAAGAAATTCAAGATGGGCCTTTTACCCCAGTAAAATGCTCACTGGCAAAAGGCCCAAAGTATTGATACAAATACCAAAAGTAATATGTTTCTACTGTTCTTAAGTTTGTACTACTTCTGGGTTGTTTTTATAGAAAAGTATTCATTTTTTTTTGCAATACTGTCATTAAAATTAAAACAATTTTTTTAAAGCATGAAGATTCTGAAAACATTACATGAGATCCTAATTTAATATAGCTTAAGTAGGCTAAGTGTGATATTTTATTATATGATATGATTAACATCATATTTTAATGGTATCATAATCTTCATAATCTTAATATATGATATTTACAATCTGAATTATGTCAACAACTGGATAAATCATCTAGCTATTTATTAGCTATAAATCATCTAGCTATTATGGTAATTTTTGTGCCTCCCTCCCCAACAGCAGGAATGCTTTTTACCCAAAATACCATATTTTGAAATATTTTTCTGTTGTGTAAAACCGTTTTAATTACCTAGCTTTATTTACCTAGCCCTAGACCAAAATAGAAAATCAAGACCTTTGTCTCAAAATATTGACAGTTATTTTATCGATTCTTATGTGCTTGCTTACATACACTACCATTCAAAAGTTGGGGTCAGTACATTTTTATTGTTTCTTTTTCTTTTCTTTTTTTTTTTAAAGAAATTAATACACCAAGGATGTATTAAGTTAATAATTGAAAGTTTATTAAAAGTTAATAATAAATCATTTACATTGTTATAAAATATTTATATTTTGAATAAACACTGCACTTTTTAAACTTGTTATTCATGAAAGAATCCTGAGAAAAAAGGAAAAAAAAATAACAGGTTCCAAAAAATATTTGGCAGCACAACTCTTGATAATATCCAACATTGATCATTCTAATAATAAATCAGCATATTAGAATGATTTCTGAAGGATCATGTGACACTTAAGACTGGAGTAACAGCTGATAAAAATTCAGCTTTTCATCACATGAAGAAATTCTTTTTTAAAGTATGTTAAAATAAAAAAAACATTATTTTATATTGTAAAAACATTTTGCAATATTACTGTTTTTTTTCTGTATTTTTAATCAAATAAATGCAGCCTTGATGAGCACAGACTTCTTTAAAGACTATTACAACTCTTACTGACCCCAAACTTTTCAGACCAGAATCAAGCAAGCCATCATATCAAGGATAAACTTGGTTTCCATGTGCATCATCAAAAGCTGTTGTCAAGAAAAATGCTGAGCTAAAATTTTGTGATATATAAGTTATATAAGACAATTAGTTAACCCCCCCCCCTCCTAAAAAACGCTTATTTGGGGCAATGTAAACACTGTAAAGAGAATGACTTGGGAAACATTTTTTTTTTTCCTTTTGTGCACACCATGAGTAATATTTTACATGCATATTTAAAAAAATAAAAAGTACAATGATATATCCTTATTGAACATATTTGTTGTAATACACAATGGAGAGTTCAATACAAAAAGAGGTTAGACTGCATTTTACATTTCATATGGATACAAAAAAAACTTTATCTTTGGTCAATTTGATGTCAAAGAACATACTTTAACCAACTCAAGGAATAACAATGCAGTCTTTCCATTGAAAACATTTCATCCTAAATTTTTTAAGCTTAAAAATATTAATTAAAAAAAGTTATCCATGTGGCTCCAGAGGTTTCATCACAATTTTATAGAATATTGTGCATATTGTCACAGGGAGGGTCAGAGACGTTCGGATCCATTTGCAGCATTTATTCAAACAAACAAACACAAAGGGGCAAGCAGAAATCGTGGTCAAAAACAGGCGGAAAGGTCGGGGCTGGCAGCAAGAATCAAAACACGGGGAGTAGTCCAGGGGTCCGTTCTTCGTACCTCGCTTACTACATCCAGGATCAAATGACACATCCAAGATCAAATCATCACGCTAACTATGAGCTCGCTATTCCGGTTCTCCGAACGCACCTGTTGTTGATGATTAGTATAGCTGGATGAAGTTATTTGAGATCACTGGGTGGCTTAAAAGGGGCTACGTATCGATAGTAGAAACATTGATCGGCAACGCTTTGATTGGTCGGCGAACATGACGAAGGAGCGCGCTCAGTATTTTTCTGCAGCAGAGCAAGAACTCTTGATTGAGGGATTTCAGGAGTATCAGAGTTTAATTAAAACGAAAGGGAAAACTGCAAAGGCTGGAAAAGCAAGGAGAGAGGGCTGGCAAAAAGTAGTGAACAAATTAAATGCGTTAATGCTGCCCATGTTACATGTTTTTCCCTTGATATGTTATTTTATTTATATATATATATTTTTATACACTACCATTTAAATGTTTGGGGTCAGAAAGACTTGTAATAGTCTTTAAAGAAGTCTCTTCGACTCATCAAGACTGCATTTATTTGATTAAAAATACAGAAAAAACAGTAATATTGCAAATTGTTTTTACAATATAAAATAATGTTTTTCTTTTTTTTTTTTTTTTACATACTTTAAAATAGATTTTATTCCTGTGATGAAAAGATGAATTTTCATCAGCTGTTACTCCATTCTTCAGTGTCACATGATCCTTCAGAAATCATTCTAATATGCTGATTTATTATTAGAATGGTCAATGTTGAATAATATCAACAGTTGTGCTGCAAATATTTTTTGGAACCTATGATTTTTTTTTTTTTTTTTTTCAGGATTCTTTCATGAATAACAAGTTTAATAAGAACTGTGTTTATTTAAAATATATATATTTTTTATAACAATGTAAATTATTTATTATTAACCTTTAATATTTTTTTTTATTATTGAACTAATACATCATTGGTGAATAAAAGTATTAATTTCTTTAAAAAAAAAAAAAAAGTACTAACCCCAAACTTTTGAACGGTAGTAGACACATATATATATATATATATATATATAATGAGTGTGTGTGTGTGTGTGTGTGTGTGTGTGTGTGTGTGTGTGTGTGTGTGTGTGTGTGTGTGTGTGTGTGTGTGTGGCTGTGGTCATCATTCGTGTGTGAATCGTCATAATTATTTTCTACACTTTCTTGCAAAATACTTTTCTTTTCCCACGTGGGTCAGTCCGTGTCAGTCGTGCTCTTTAACCAATCAGATGTAACCTCGCCATTTCAACCAATCATAACCCGCCAGGAGCGCAGCCTAAATCCTGTTTACATGAAATAAACCTGCTCCCGAGCAGGTTTAAGCTTACGGACCTGTTACTATGACAGCAAGTCCCGGATGAGCTTCGAAGAACCGAACGATCCAAGATCACGCAAAATCGTCAACAATCAAATCCAGCTAACTGAGTTAGCGAGGTACGAAGAATGGACCCCAGGAATCAAACACAGGGAAAACAAACACGGAAAGAAACGCTCGGAAATACAGACCATACGGAACAATAAGACTTCGCCAGGAAGCTGTGTGTGTGAGAAGCTTAAATGCAGTCAATGTGATGAGGTGCAGCTGTGAGCGGTAATCAGTGCAGTGAGAAACAAGGAGCAGGTGAATGCAGTGATTAGTGCAGTGGCTTGTGGGGAATGAAGTCCATGATGTGTAGTGCAAGAGTTAATGATGACAAGACGACCAATACGTGACACATATCTTGTCGTCGCTTTGTAAAAATGCAAATCTAAATGAAAGTCATTTTGTCATAGAATTTTTTGGCGCATAAAAAGCAATTCACATCACTTCATAAAATTGTGATTAAACCACATGAATTACTTAAATGTTATGAATATTTTTGAAGTTTAAAAGTTCGGGATGAACAGATTTTCAGGGAAGGGACAGAAATCTCTCAGGTTTTCTTCAAAATATCTTCATTTGTGTTCTAAAGATGAACAAATTTCTTATGGGTTTGGAATGACAGTTTTCATTAAAAAATGTTTTGGGGTGAACTAACCCTTTGAGAGGACAATACAATAAAACAAATCAAAGAAAAAA
Source organism: Garra rufa (assembly GCF_049309525.1). NCBI lineage: Eukaryota > Metazoa > Chordata > Actinopteri > Cypriniformes > Cyprinidae > Garra > Garra rufa. The sequence goes on along the minus strand of NW_027394279.1, from coordinate 189,435 downwards.
AGACTGACCTTTTGTTGAAAACACTTAGAACTTATTTCACGAGGTGAACGCTTGTGGGAAGGCTGAGATACCTGTATTTTACTGTACTTTTCTTCTTATGGAAGAAATGCAGTTTTTGATTATATATTTGACTGCCTTCCTGTCTCAATTTCCTAAAACTTGAGCTTCTGCATCAATGCAATGCTGACAGTCCATTTTTCCTGGAACTTGGTTCCTCACAATGAATGTATCCTTAGGTGCCTTTCGACTGCAGCACATTCACCTGCTATCCAGCTTCTTTTGACTGCAGTTTGTTTGCCTAAGTATACGTGTGTGTGTGTGTGTGTGTGTGTGTGTGTGTGTGTGTGTGTGTGTGTGTGTGTGTGTGTGTGTGTGTGTGTGTGTGTGTGTGGGTGGGTGTTTCTTCAACTAGGGGCATTTTTAGCCTTGTGAAGTTGAAGAAAAAAATTGTTCAAAAGTCCCCATAACACAGTCTCATAATATTATATAATTTGTCTAGTTTGAAGGTCTGTAATTGGACAAACTTAGATTACAAGAGAAATGGTTAATATTTTACTTTTTTTTCGACCTGCAATGAACAAATGTGCCTCTCAATATACAGCTGTTATTTAAAAATAGAATAACTTTAGTTTTTATATTAAGTAGAGCATGATCTCATAAATTGTGGATACATTTTTGAATGTGTGATGAGATCTTTGAATTTTTTTTTTAAATGTGTGTTGTGGAAATGACAAGAAATTTACATAAATGTAGGTAAGCTTTGTCCCAATGCTGGAACATGACTGTTTCTGGACTGAAACATTATTATTATTTTTTATTTGTATTTTTTCATTTTTTTTTTTTTTTTTTTTTCTCATTTTTGAGCAACTGGGATGGTGCCCTTCTGGTCCTCTATGCAGACTGCATACTCTGCATATAGTGCCAGTACTGCAACAAATGAACATCTTTTTGATGAAATCTAAGAGATCTGTCCTTCCATAGACTGTCTTTGCAACTCCCTGTTGAAAAAAACAGCATATGCTGGTTAGGTATGTTTTGATGTTGGGATGCTGGTTTTAGCTGGTATAAAACGTTATTTCACAATATTTCAAAGCATATTACTGTACGTTTTACTGCATTACTACCTTACTGCAATTCAAAGATTTACTTCAATACTGTATAAGAAAGTACTACATTTGTAATGTTTTTAAAGGGGTCCAATTATGCTCTTTTACAAATTCTTTCTTTTGTTTTGGGGGTGCACTAGAACATGCTCTCATGCTTGGTGGTTTGAAAAATGCACAGAATTTACATTATTACAATGGCTTTAGTTTCTACCCAGGCTGGCACAAATAGCTAGATTAGTTCCAAGTTTGATCAAGGTCCACCTTCCGAAAAACCAAATGTTTTGTGATTGGTTAGCTGTCCCTCTGCACACTCTCACTTCATGTCATCAAAAATGTAAATGACTTAATATTATTAACTTTTTTTTTTTCTTATGAACTGTCAGATGAAATCAGTGTCACATTTTCAATCGATGGTAAATGATGGTAAATTAAGTGATGGTCAATTGTCAGCTCTCTTGGTCGTCAGGTCTTGTGATGTATGTTACTGAACTGTATTCAAATGTTTATATTTATATAAAAACACCACATTTTGAAATTTAGCTGCAGTATGTCAATTTAGTTTATTTGTGTTACAAGTGCACATGCTGGACGGACGAGACGAGGAATACAATAAACACTATATTTAATAACTTCTTTGAATAAACAGGCAGGAACATCCACACACGTAACATCAACAAGGAATAAAGACCGACATGAACTCAAGATACAAACAGACTTATAAGGGGTGACTAATCATAAAACACAGGTGACGGGGATCAGGGCAAACGAGGGCAAAACCAAAGCAGACAGATCGACGGGGGAAGACAATGGGAGAAACCAATGACTAAACAGACATAAACTGACAGAACTGTGACAGTTTGTGTGTGCTGCGCTCATAGACTTTAGAAAACGGCACTCATTTGTTTGATTTCTCCTCGAGAAGCTGCGCAAGCCTCAAAAGTTTCCGAAACTGTCATTTTCTTTTTTTTCATATTCGTCATTTGGTGACTCTCAATTGTCAAAAACACCCCTCAAAATATTTGCTACGGATGCGAAAAATGCAGAAAATCGAACCATCCGAATTAATTTTTATGACGGACGGAAGTTGCAGAGGCTGGTTGCATTTTACTGGTGTTTTTGGAGACTGGAAAGCACGAATCACTCTGCAGTTAGGCCTACTGTGCTCAACGAGCAGCGGGTGCTGCCGTGAGCCCCTCTCCCGTCCAAAAGCACTCACAGGCGGTCAGTCTCTCAGTAGCCTCACGCAGCAGTCAGAGCAGAGAGGAGACACACACCCCTCCGCGTCCAGGCTGCAAATGAATCGCGCATGCGCATGGCCGCCGCCGTTCCCGTAAATGTAAATGTTCATTCACTCTGACTCACGACATAGCTCTCCATTCACTCTAGTCTAGTCTCTTGCCAAGTTCGCTTGTGCCAGCTCTCGCTAGTCTGTTATCAATCTCGATTTACATAGGCCTTCACTACAATACCCCAACAGTCTTTTTAAAGACTAAACCCACAGACATTCTTGTTAAAGTTAAGATCAAATCTCAGCCCTGGCCAGTAATTTTTTTTAACTGCTAGGCAGTAGCTACACTTCGCTAAAACTACCCACGAGACTAAGACACACACACACACACACACACACATACATACACAGACAGCCCGCCTGTGACAGTGACGCAGTTCGAGTGGGAGAGAGAGCCTCCACAGCCCCAGTGCTCAAAAGCTGGATCTAATTTTCAACTTAAGTCGTGTGCATATTGCGAGCAGTCCATTTGAGGTAGTACGCTTGTATCGTAAAGATGTGTTTTACCCGCTCTCAGGAAAAATGTAAGAGTCTTTTTCATTAACCTCAAAGTTTTTGTTTTATTGATTGATTTTGTGCATTATTAGGTTAAAAGCGTAAGATGCTATATGCATGTGTGCTTTCGTACATGATGGTATTATGTTTTACATACACACTGACATGCTTTATGTTTTCTGGAGACGCTCCATACTTATAATAATTTTTCAGCGCAAATGTTTGTGGGTATTTTAATTATAATGGCTCAAAAGATATCCTCATAAACCACACTTATAAATATAGTGTACCACATAAACCCATGTAAGCATACAAAACTGTTCTGATAAATCATATAAACAAGTATAACCAGACACACACGCACACACACACACACACACACACACACACACACACACACACACACACACACACACACACACACACACACACACACACACACACACACACACGCACACGCACACTGGTTTACATGTTTTATGGGGACATTCCATAGGCGTAATGGTTTTTATACTGTACAAACCGTACTTTCTATCGCCCTAACCCTACCCTACACCTAAACCTAGCCCTCACAGGAGATTGTGCACACTTTTACTTCCTCAAAAAAACTCATTGTGCATGATTTATAAGCCTGTTTCCTCATGGGGACCTGAGAAATGTCCCCACAAGGTCAAAATCTACTGGTATTCCTATCCTTGTGGGGACATTTGGTCCCCACAACGTGATGAATACCAGGTACACGCACACACACACACACACACACACACACACACACACACACACAATTGAATATATGAAATGACATTTATTCTTGTATAGAGATAAAAATATAAATCTTACATCTTTCTTTTCTCACATCCTGTCATGTGGTCGCCAGATGTCTGGAGACATCAATCTTCAAAAATGACCCTGCATTGCTACAATTTGGACAGTCAGAGTTTCATTAGCAGGTTTACTTTAATACAAACATGTATTTTAGATTTTAATTTTTTAAATATGACCACAATCACATATTTCACACAGAGATCGCACTGCCATAGTGTCTGGGAATATTCACGCATAATTTAAACACATAATCGCATGATTACAGCATTTAACAAATAGATGCCTTTTTAACATGCAAGACAACTGCTGAAGACAGTATTTGTCTCCATTTTGCACATTACAGCTGAGTAGTTAGTTTAAGCATTTCACATTAAAGTTAAAATAAGAACAGCTGTTTCACATATCCCTAGTTAATGTTATATGACAACTCGTGTAAGAATGTGGAAGCTATTTTATTATCAATTTTTCTCAAGTCTTATCCTAACATAGATTATGTTATCCTGGTAGATTTCAGACGCTGGCTTGAATTCTTGCAAAGCTTTTTCATATTCTTCTAGGTCCCTCTCAAGCTGATTGCGCTCAGTACTCCCTGCAACAGCCCCAATAATCATACCAATCGGAAAGATTCCTACCCCAAGCAAAGCAGTGCCTAATGCTAATGTATGCACTTTGACGGACAGATTCATGTTTTTCAGTTTCTCATACAGTGTCGGTTCCAGTTTCTCCTTCAGCTGCGTGTCAATCTTCTCCACCTTTGCCTGGATCTCACGTATGCGTTCAATGATAACATCACAGTTCTCCTTCACAGTAGCTTCTTCATTCAGACTAATCGGACTGAAGGACCAACCGAAGTGCTTCTCAAGAGTCTCAATGAGTTGGTTGGTGGCATGGAAGTTGTTTTTCATAAGATCTAGAAGCTTTTGATGTTTGCGTTGAAGCCTTTCCCTTCTTTCAGGATTTCCAGGGTAGAAGATGTCACTCCAAGACATTTCCCTTTATGAATTTCAAATAAGACAAACAATTATTAAAGAAATCACAAGCACAGTTGTTGCACTGATATATTTTTGGATTATGGGGTGCTTTTCTCATGTTTGAAGATCAACATATTTGATTAAGTTGAAAGTAATCTAAAATAAAAATTATGCTGGGGATTGATCTTTCTTACCTTCTTTTATTCTGAAGTCTCGAAAGACGTCCGAGCTCTAGTTTGCGCTTCTGGTCTGTCCTGGGTGAGTTTCTTGAGATCTCTAACACACTGCTGATGTTATTGAACAGAAAGCAGCTGCCGGAGAGCTTTTATCCGCCACAGGGCATTTTCACTCTCACTTTCATTATGGCTATATTATGACTTCATCCTCCTGGTTGATAAAAATACCTATAAAACCACCACCCCCCTCTACCTTTTTCATTTAGCTGAGTAGTGTTGTGTATTATGTAAAACTGATCATGTATATTACATTTTAAATGTCACTATCTGTAATAATTAACCAACTACATATAATGTCTGCTGGCATATCAGAATTTACTATTTTAACACACAAGCTCACAACCTTCAAACTGTCCAAGAGCACTGTGCAAGTGTAGCAGCTGTTCCTCTGTGTAGAGTTGTTTTTGTGAAGGTAATAGTGTTGGGTCGAGTCCACGTAAGTTGAGTTCGAGTCTTTAACCAATCAAGTCCGAGTCCAAATGGGTCGAGTCCGAGTCCAACTAAAAACTACTGTTTGTCAGCAGGGTTCGAAATTAACACCCGCCAACCCGCCAAATGCGGGTTAAAAATCATTTTGGCGGGTATTGATAAAAACTTACCAGCCAGTTTGGCCGGCGATGCATGAGCCAATCATGCAAATCATATCAGAGACGCTCTGGGTCGTTTGTCCCCTCCGTCCTACATTTCGCATGAACACTACACTACGGGTGACGTTTTAGATACCTATTGGCAGCAGCGCGCAGATACTGTATGCTTCGGTTAGCGGGTCCAATCGACGACGAGAGCGCAAAAATACAAACAAGAAATAGGAAATATCGGACGAGCAAAGAGGACTGAGCTGGACAGCGAAATAAGCTCAAATCAAAATGCTGCGGTGGTTAGGACAGACGTCAGGATCAGGAAGAGGTGAGAAGAGGAAGGAGGCAGAAGATAGCCTGGCTAACGCCAGACCACGTTTATGACTTCGTCATGATTCGTGGTCTGGGAACCACATGTTCATTTTCTCGTATTTGAGGCGTGGTTTACGAATGCCCAGAGCCGTTTATTGGGCGATACGAATGTCTATCAAATGACATTTGACATCCTGTGCGTAGCTCATTGCCAATCTTTTCAATTATATCGGATGACGTATGTAGAGCGAACGCCTAAAGTTGCTCTTTTTTTCAAAATAAACTTGCGTTCTAAACTACTTAGAACACTATACCGTGTCTACACCGCAACAGCTAAAGTCTGTCTACACTGGACGCGACAAGGCGACCGTTGCAAATAATTTAAACTTTTGTGTGAGCACGTCATAAATAGAACACGGCAGCAGATTACAGTCGGGATTTGCCGTGTCTCGCCGCATCCAGTGTAGACAGCATAATAGGTTCTAATGTCATTTGTCGCGTCGGATCACGCCGCTCGCGTCCGGTGTAGACACGAAAGATAACTTCGCGGCTGCTGCCGTGCTGGATCCATAGTAACAAACTGCTTTGGTGAGTCGCATAGAAGGCGTCATCGTCTTGCTGCTCCCTCCCCGTTCTGTGATTGGTTCCCTAACTTAGGTGAAAATTAGGTCCATGGTTTCCAGACTAGACTAGAAGCGTGAATAAAATCGCGCTGCGCAAGGCAGGATGGGGAAACCCATGCTAGGCAGAAGATGAAAATGTTGAAAGATCGTACAAAACAAAGCCCGACCGACGTTTTCAACTAACCCGCCCGCAACTCGGACCGCAAAAAAAAAAAGTAAATTGTAGGCTACCCGACCCGCATGTTTAATATTTGCGACTGACACCAGAGATTATATGCAGCTGCGGTGGAGATGCTTTCACTGTCAAACATCATTTGGCATTAAGTAATTTTGTCAAAAGAAATGTTCTTGATTACAAGAAAAATACAGATGTTGTGATTTATTTTGTCTTTCCTTTATACAGATTTAAATAGTTTCATTTTTGAAGTACTCTAAATTATGTCAGTGATTCTGCGATGTTAAATATGATCAAGAATTATTTTATTTCGATCTACAGTGTAATAAAAGTTCTGAAAAAGATTAGCCTATATCCCTAAATATATCTAGACTACAAGCTAATTCCCTTTTTCTTAACTTTTAACTTTTTCTAAAAATTATCGAGAATATTAAATCAACTTAATAGGCTAGGTTAACGAATTTTCTTAGACAAACATAACGAATGCACTCCAAAACGAAATTTTCATATAGATATTCAGGAATCACGAATATGACAAAATAATATTATTTTATAAATATATGAATAGTTATATCAAATGAATAAGGAAATTATAGTGCTTTGAACTTATTAAGTAATGTTTAATTTTGTTCCCTCTCTGGAAATTGTCACGATCTGGGCTGTGGGGTTTTCCCTCAGCCACCTGAGGTCGCTGTTTCCTGCACTGCACTTCCTAATTGTTATCACCTGTCTTTGTCATCAGCACTCATCACATCCACAGCTGTTCACAATCACCATTGTCTTTATAATCTCCACTCTCCCACTACCCTGTTGAGTCTGCATTGTTTTCCTGTATGCTGTCTTTGTAAGTCTGTCTCTGTGTTCCGGATCCCTGGCTTTTGATCGTGTTCCCTGTTCTGTTTATTTTGTATTTGTTCTAGTCGTGTTGGCCTTTTGGTTTGTTATTCGTTTTGTTTATTTGTGTTTATTTAATAAATTCTATTCCCCGCACTTGGACCCAGACCTCCTCTATCTCACCCGTGACAGAAATGTAAAGAAAAAATACAGTTTTTACTTGGAATTCGTTTTTAATCCCTGGATTTAAACAAGCATATATATATATATGAGATAATGTATATATATTATTGCTTTAATAAATGTTTAAAAATAGTGCTAGAAATTTAATTTTTAATTTTAATAATTTTAATTAAGGAAATTAAACAGACCTAGGCATTTGAAAAGACATAGCAAAATGTGTCTAATAATTCCTAAAAGAAAGAGAAGTATTGGACATAATCAAAATATTCGAGACATTTATTAGGAATACCATTTTCTTAACAATTAAGATGCTGCAATTGTTTATCCAGTCTAATCGAAGTGTGCGTCTCTCCCTCGACTTTCCCAACAAAAATCATACATAAACATAAAACTGACATTACTGAGCTATATGCGTTTAAAAGTAGCCTATAAAATGGTACAAAGGCATTGCTCAGTTCAACGTGTTGGAAATCGGGCATTTTTTCCCGCCTCAGCATTTATTCAACAGTTAATAACGGTCAACATTCAAAAGGTAAATATTATTCAGCCAATAATGTGTAGGTCTATGTATTTCATAGAAAATTGTGTCTAGTATATAAATTACAAAGGTTTAATTGGCATTTAATTGGCCGTTATTTCAAACGACCCGACCGACCGCGACCCGAATATCATTAAAAATATTTTTGGATGACTTGTCAACCCATGCATCACTGGTGGGGACCAGTAATTTTAAAATCGAGGCAGTACAGCATTTCCATCCATCATGGAAATGATGAAGATGCATAGTTAAGTTTATAACAGTTTATAACTGCACTGAAAAAAATGATTCTGACCCCTTGTAAATGTTACATGTTTTTATCTGGTTAATTTCACTGATTTTAATGTGTTATTTAATCCTACTTATTTTTTATTATTAATTTTCAAATTCTCTTCCCTTGGTTAAAACAAGTTAATTTCATTCAATTAAAAGTAATTAGAAAAAAATACGTTTCATTTAATTTCCATATACTGTCCGGTCTGCGCATGTGCAGACACTTTTTTTTTTTCTGAAGGCGCCAAGGCGGGGGATTGAACGTGATGCACTCGTTTGAATGCTGCATCCAGCTCTGCATTTTCGGTAAGTAAGCAATATATAATCATTGGTGTTATATTTGTTACTTAAACAGGGTTCTGTTTACACTTTTAAACATTTTATAGAAAAAAAATGTGTTTAGCTAATGCTCAGTTTGTGTGTTTTTATATAAATTACTTTAGCTAACCACGTGAGTTGTGTAAGGTTAGTAAGTTAACTTAGCTTAAGTGTTAAATGCTTGGTGAATTCAGTGTTTGTCTTGACTTATTAGTTTGTTGAAGCCGAATAAAAGCAAAACAGTTTTACGAATGTTAACGTTAATTGTAGCAGCACCTTCCTTGCTGTCTAGGCGTGTACGTTACGTTAGACTGGCCAAGCCTACGTTAACGTTATTCCTGACCGGCTGTAAGCATGTTTTCCAATATTGTCAATGTGTAAACATTAGGACAAAATATACCTGTGAAATCATGTTGGTAAAAGGTGGTTAATGAGCACTGACGGCAAGAATTTATGTTTCTACATAATCATAATGGCAGGCCTAGGTAACGTTGGGTGCCTGAATTTACCGTTTCTTTAAAAGTTTGTATTTTTTCACACCCGTAGACCCGCCCCTACTCTGCCGCTGACTGGCTCTGACCGACCGTGACATTTTCAAGGCCTGTCACTCCACTTGCGCAAACCTAACCAACGGATGCAACGAACACTAGCCAATCAGAGGCAGGTCTTCGCGGAATGCGGGTAGGAAAAAAAAAAAAACAAGCTTCTGCCATTACCCTTAATTGATAGCAATACATCTGGCTAGAACACACTGTACACCTAATATAAGAAAATTTGAATATATCTATTTAATAGCTCAGTGATTCTTGAGAATTTGGATAAAACAGGTTTTAATTTTCCAAAAAAAAAATGTGTTTAATTACACCATCTGAATGTATATTATTATAGACCAAGGTCTTAGCTTTTCAGCAATGTACTGGTGTCACCTCCCCATTTTGTATTTTTTTCATAAAATAGGCGTTTTACTTTTTAGTGTTTTACAACGTTTACTTTTTGCTTAAATCAAACAAAAAATGTTTTTTATTTAACAAATGTATTTTTGTATTAAAAGAGACTATTACTTTATTAACTCAGCAGCACTGACAAAATATATTGTAGGCCCCTATGCATATTTATTTAAAAAAATTAAAACTCCCTCTGACGGTGGTGACACTAATCTGACGGTGGTGACAGTGGCCTCATTACAACATAAAATTCCAAAATGTATACCACTCAAGTCAACGGCTTCTTGTTTAATAACTTTATTTAACTATTTGGTCCAACAAATAACAATCCTGAGCACTCTGATAAAATATTTTTCAAATATTTCAACATCGTCAGACAGAAAACCTGACGGTGGTGACATCTGACGGTGGTGACAAAAACCTACTATTTCCCATGATATGCATTAGTTGTTCACATTAGCCATCTTGTTTTCACTCTGTTGCTAGCTACTTCAGACTTGTTTTTAAAAAGTATACATTTATGTCATAATCAAATCTAATATTATTTATACAAAAGAGACGGTGTTGACATGTTATGGTTGCCACAGTAGCAGTGTCCAAAAATATGAACAATTTTAAGAGAAAATAGCAAATTTACAGGAGCTTGGCTGATCTTGAAGCATACAGTAGAGCTGAAGATTTGATAATGTGGTCCTCAGGAATGCAGTTGACCTTGTAGTTGCCTGATTTTATTGCTTTTTTATAAATATCTGACGGTGGTGACGCATATGTGGGACACATTTTGTGCAACCAAAAATAATTGTAAATATTATTCAAACACAGTGTTTGTAATTTGTGATACATATTACAATGTACTCTTTCATATAGTAAAATTATTATTCAATTAAATGATTACTTTTTGCTTTTTTAATCAAGCTGAAATGATTATCTCCTATCTGAGGACAAGTGATTTTGTAGGCAATGGGCCAGATTTGATAATTAAATTAATACAAAATTAAAAGAAAACTATAAAAGAACCTTACATTTGTGCAACTGACCCTCTGATTATAATCTTGATTCTTTTGATTTATGAAAATGTTCTTCATTTCCAACAGAATGAGCACTTTTCTTGTTGGGACATGTTTTTGCCAAATTTTCAAGAATCAGTGAGCTACAAAATATCATTACACCAATGGCTGATCACAGTGCTCTTTGTCTTCTGTTGTTGTTTTTTTTGTGTGTAATAGATAAATGCTGAATTCCAGCGCATAACAACCGTCCCACTTGAAACAACCGTACTCGGTTACTAACGTAACCTCGGTTCTCTCAGAGAGGGAACGAGTACTGCGTAAGCGTTAAGCTTACGCTTGGGGAAAATCCTTTCCGCGAGAGATATTGAAGCCAAAAAATTATCCTTAATTTTGTATTAATGTAAAACGCATTGCCGCAGTGAGCAGACATAGGCGAGGCGTATTGCTTGCCTATTGGCTGCTCTGCAGCAACTGCAGCACCTATCGAGCGAGGCTTGGCGCGAAACCAGCTCCAATGAGAGCCTTTCGCGCCTAATACGTCATCTCCCGCCGAAAGTGGCGTGATCCAAGCCTATAAATATCGCTCGAAGGTAGCTACACTCTGGTTTTTTCATCATAAAAGCGCCCAGAGCACGCGCTTGCACGGCAAGGTACGCAGTACTCGTTCCCTCTCTGAGAGAACCGAGGTTACGTTAGTAACCGAGTACGTTCTCTTACGAGAGGTCTCTCGTACTGCGTAAGCGTTAAGCTTACGCTTGGGGACCCCATGTAAAACGCCGTGCATGCCAAGATCTGATGCCATAGACCCGAGGGCGAATAGCCCGGGGTTCATATAGTGTTTGAACGTGCTTGAACATATAAGGGGATTAGGACCCTAGAAACACTGGCTCCTGGTATATCCGGGCAGGTAAACGACCTGGATAAACTTGGAACATGGGTCTAGATATCTGTTAATATCTAGACCGATAGCAACTTGGCCTGTAGGGCGGGAACCTCCAAGTTGTAGAATCTTATGAATGTAGACGGAGAGGCCCAGCCTGCCGCCGTACAAATGTCTTGCAGGTTAATTCCACTCGACCAAGCCCACGACGAGGCCACGCCCCTCGTGGAATGTGCTCTGACACCCAGCGGGCATCGCATGCCCTTGGACTCGTACGCCAGTGCAATAGCATCCACTATCCATCTGGATAAAGTCTGTTTTGACGCAGCCATTCCTTTAGAATGCCCGTAAAACGAGACGAACAGCTGTTCTGTCTGTCTAAAAGCAGACGTGCGAGACACATAGACTCTTAGCGCTCTCACTGGACATAAGAGTCTCGCGTCAGCCTCTTCATCCCCAACCGGCAGAGCAGACAGTGCGATGACCTGTGCTCTAAACGGTGTGTTAATAGACTTTGGCACATATCCATGCTTGGGTTTGAGTATAACTTTAGAGTCGTTAGGTCCAAACTCCATGCATGTCGCGCCCACGGAGAGCGCGTGCAAATCTCCTACGCGCTTCACTGAAGCGAGCGCTAGGAGGAATATAGCCTTAAGAGACAGATATTTTAATTCAGCCGCCTGTAGTGGTTCGAATGGTCCGCCCTTCATAGCGTCCAGCACCACAGAAAGGTCCCAAGTTGGGACTGAAGGCGGTCTGGGTGGATTTAATCTCTTAGCTCCCCTAAGGAAGCGTATGATTAAATCGTTCCTCCCTATTGACTGACCTAGCGTTGTCATCGAGAACGCTGCTATGGCCGCCACATAAACTTTGAGCGTGGACGGGGACCTGCCCTTGTCCAGCAGCTCTTGTAGGAAGGAAAGTACATCTGTCACTCCACAGTCTGTGGGTGAAGATCCGCGGGCTGTGCACCAGTCCGCAAATATCGACCACTTCGAGGCATAGAGCCGTCTAGTAGATGGCGCCCTAGCCTGTGTGATCGTTGATATCACTCCTGTGGGGAGTTCATCATATATTCCCTGGTGACCCATACATGAAGGGACCACAGCTCGGGGTGAGGGTGCCAAATCGCGCCGCCCGCCTGCGAGAGGAGGTCTCTCCTCACAGGTATTGGCCACGGTGCGATGCTCGTCATCTGCATCAGCGCTGGGAACCAAGGCTGGTTCCCCCAAAACAGCGCTATTAGCAGTATTGCACACCCTTCCTCCTTCACCCTCTCTATCACCTGAGGTAGGAGAGAGACTGGGGGAAAAGCATAAAGAGGACGGCGGGGCCACGCATGGGCTAGCGCGTCCTTGGCTTTGGAAAAGAATTCTAGACAATGAGCGTTGTCCTGAGATGCAAATAGATCTATCTCCGCTCTGCCGAATGTTTTCCATAATAGCTGCACCGTCTGAGGGTGCAGCGACCATTCGCCCGCCGGAACATTGTTCCTGGACAGTCTGTCTGGTCCTACATTTAGGGTCCCCCGCACGTGCGCTGCCCTCAGCGAGCGCAGGTTGCGATGAGCCCATACCAGAAGGCGTTCTGCAAGTGCATGTAGTTTTCTGGACCTGAGACCGCCCTGGCGATTTATGTAAGCCACTACCGATATGTTGTCGGAGCGGACTAATACATGACTTCCCTTCAATAAAGGAAGAAAATATGTCAGCGCATTCTCCACTGCCATCATTTCGAGGCAGTTGATATGCAGCGATTTCTCGCGTTCTGACCACTGGCCGAACGACGGTCTGCCGTCTAGGAGCGCTCTCAGCCAGAACTGCAGTGGGCGCATACAGAGCATCCCTAACTGTAGAACTGATGATGCTGACGCCATAAGACCTAACACTCTTTGAAAGGTCTTGAGCGGGGCAGACGCGCTGCAGCAGAGCGCGCTCACTGCTCTCTGAATGTTCAGCGCGCGCTCTTGCGTTAGCTTCGCTGTCATTGACTGCGAATCCAGTTCTATGCCCAGGAAGGAGATATTCTGGCTGGGGTCCAGCGAGCTTTTCTCCCAGTTTACTTTCAAACCCAAATTCTCGAGGTGATCGAGTAACATGGTCGTGTGTTCCCTGAGCATTGAGCGAGATTGCGCTAAAATCAGCCAATCGTCCAAATAATTCAGTATTCGCACTCCCTTCAGTCTGAGCGGGGCGAGCGCTGCGTCCATGCACTTCGTAAACGTACGGGGTGCTAGGGACAAACCGAATGGTAGGACTGTGTACTGATAAGCTTGGCCCTCAAAGGCGAATCTCAAAAATCGCCTGTGACGCGACGCTATCTGTATTTGAAAATACGCGTCTTTCAGATCCACTGACACAAACCAGTCTCCTCGGCACACTTGTGCGAGGATTTTCTTGGTTGTGAGCATTCTGAACTTTCGCTTCACTAGCGCTTTGTTCAGTTGCCTTAGATCTAGTGGTCACTTCGGCTCGTAGCAGGTGTGCTGCATCTGCCTTTATCGTGGTCTCGACGCGCGCCGTGTAACGGCGAGGGCGTCGTCGAAACTGGAGCGAATAGCCTCTCTTTATAATGTCCAGCACCCATTTTGAGACCCCTGGGAGTTTTTCCCATGCATCTATCATGTAATGCGAGGGGGTGGGTGCGAAGCGCGCTCCGATCTGTTACTAACGGAGCCGCTTCGGTGTCTGTGACATGCAAGGCTCGGGGTACGCTGACCGCGGGGACTGCTTTCTCTGTGTGTATGTGTGGTTGCGTGGTAACGGCACATTTAACACACTCGATGCAGCTTTAAGCCGCGTAGACTGGGCGTCGTCCGGTTTACAGAAACCGTAAGACCTGCCTGATGTAATATGTGTGGGCACTCTGAGGTGGGCACATATAACACATGCGAAGTCGGTGAAACTGTAGCGAATAGCCTCCTTTAATAATGTCCAGCACCCATTGTGAAACCCCTGGGAGCTTTTCCCATGCATTTACCTGTAACGCAAGGGGGTAGGTGCGATGCGCGCTCCGATCTGTCAATAACGGAGTCGCTTCGGTGCGTTGTGACGCACGAGTGACTGTGACATTCGAGGCTCGGGGTACACTGACCGCGGGGACTGCTATCTTTGTGTGTATATGTGGTTGCGTAGTAACGGGCACATTCAACACACTCAGCGCAGCCTTTAGCCGTGTAGACGGGGCGTCGTCCGGTTCGTTTTTACAGAAACCGTAAGACCTGCCTGATGTGATATGTGTGAGCACTCTAGGGTGGGCACATTTATCACATGTGAAGCGCAGCCGATTCGGGTCGACTTTATGTGCGCGGGTTTTGTATGACAGGATGTGCTCATGTGTATGTGCATGCGAGCTACACACAAAACACCTTCGGCTATGGCCGGAACACCCGAAAATACACTCCTTTGAGGAATTAATTGGGTAGCCGTGAGAACGGCTCTTGAGTGCAGACCAGCAGGCTGCAGCGCCGGCTTGATGACTGCGGATAACGCTGGAACAGCCACATTTCTTGGAGCTGAGCGAGCGAATACTTTCGGTGGGAGTCTGGCAGCCGCGGGACTCGCGCACCGGCGTTCAACACTCCAAACAGCGTTCGCCTGCATAGAGCGAACGCACTCCTGGTTTCGTTTTTACAGAAACCGGTTGACGTGCATAATGAGGTGTCTGTGAGCACTGTGAAGCGGGCACATTTAACACTCCAAAACAACGTTCGCCTGCATAGAGCGGATGCACTGTTGGTTTCGTTTTAACAGAAACCGGTTGACGTGCATAATGAGGTGTCTGTGAGCACTGTGAAGCGGGCACATTTAACATCCCAAAGCATAGAGTTAATGCACTGTTGGTTTCGTTTTTACAGAAACCAACAGTGCATAATGTGGTGTTTGTGGGCACTGTGAAGCGGGCACATTTACCACGTGTGACGCGCAATCGATCTGAGTCGATTTTATGTGCGCTGTGTTTGTGTGTAGAGATGAGCACTGGTTAGTGGGCATATTCATACGACACATGAAACACCATCGGCCGTGGCCGGGACACCAGATAATACACTTTATTGGGGGTATATCTGTGTAGCCGTGGGAACGACTTTTGTGTGCAGGCAAACGGGCGACAGAGCCGGTTTGTTGGCTGCAGAAAACACTGGAACAGTCACATTTCCTGGAACTGGACGAGCGAATAACTTTGGTGGGGGTCCGGCAACCGCGGGACTCGTACACTGTCGTTTTCCCAGATGTGCTAGGACGATTTCGGAGGCTCAGGTTTCAACTCAATCCTGGGCCGCGGGCCGCGTCTGGCGGGGCGGCGGCCAGACGAGAAAAACGTCAGAAAGCGTTAACCACGGGTGCCTCTCAGCAACGGTGAGAGACCATGTTACGCAGCGCTGACGCGGCTAGGCGGCGGCGAGAGCGCGGCGAAGCAGGTTTGACGTCTGACGGCAAGCTTTAGAGGGGAGGGCCGACTTAGCACGCCGTCCAGCGGAGGGCAGACATAAGTGGGCTGCTATCGCCTCTTCTGAGCAGCATGCGCGTTCCCGCTTTGGCGGGAAACGGAAATCCTCTTCCTCCTTCATGGCCCCCCTCGTCACCGGCGTCGATGGAAGCGGTGGCATACAGCGGCCGCTTTACGTCCGGAACAGAGGCTGACGAGGTCGATGAAGCAGGCGGGCGAACCGGCGAGCTTTGTCGGCTGGAGGAAGGGTCCGGGGCCCGCTGGGCACAGCGCTTTTTACGGCGCGACACCGCGCGGGCGGGGGAGCAGTCTCAGTGAAGAAGGCAAGGTAAGTCCTCAGAGTCACCATTGGCATCTGCACGAGCCGTATGAAAGCATCTTTAAAAAGACACTTTGCTCTCTTAGAGAAACAGTGTGTATCGCAGCGGCGACACACACTGTAGATTAAAAAGGATTATAAAGGATATAGGCGCCGGAAAGCGCAGCAGGAAGGCACGGAAGGCGGCGTGGCCAGCAGTTCCAATGGCTCGTCCCGCTGAGATGCTTGCAGTCGACGGCGGCTTCTTCTCCGGCTCCAGCGATGCGTGAGCTTCGCTTGAAGGATGAAAAAATCAGAGTGTAGCTACCTTCGAGCGATATTTATAGGCTTGGATCACGCCACTTTCGGCGGGAGATGACGTATTAGGCGCGAAAGGCTCTCATTGGAGCTGGTTTCGCGCCAAGCCTCGCTCGATAGGTGCTGCAGTTGCTGCAGAGCAGCCAATAGGCAAGCAATACGCCTCGCCTATGTCTGCTCACTGCGGCAACGCGTTTTACATTAATACAAAATTAAGGATAATTTTTTGGCTTCAATATCTCTCGCGGAAAGGATTTTCCCCAAGCGTAAGCTTAACGCTTACGCAGTACGAGAGACCTCTCGTAAGAGAACAACCAGACTGTAATCCAAATCTGAACATATTCATGGAGGAATTTTTTTCTGGTTATGTTTCCCTGCTATAACATTTGAATATGTCTTAAGGGAAAAGGAAGACATTTTGAACTATTGTTTAGTTGTTTCTAGGTTTGATTTTTTTAATTTATTGATGTTTTGATGATTTTTTCTATGTAGTATTAGTTGATTTAGTTTATCTGTTTTTTCTCCTCTTATTCACTGTTATACAATTTAAGATTGCTATTATATTCTGTGTATCTGGATTTATATTTCAATATTTTTGTATTGCTCAATTATTCTTCTTTAATAAAAAAAAAAAAAATAAAAAAAACTGAACGTATTATACGTTGCATAGACGCCCTCTACTGGAGAAACTAACAACATGACAAACACTGACAGCTAATGAATAAATAAATAAAGACATGTTGACCAGAGATTTTGTGTTGTCATATGGCCTAAAAAGTATAAAATTGTATGCATTCATTAATCTTTATACCGAATATATTTATTGAATTTAAAAACAGCAACACAACAATTGCTACTAATAATGAAATGTTTTTGCTTTAAAACCTATAGGTATATACATACATTATAAATATATTTAAATGCAATAAATAAATAATAATAATAATAATTTAATGTAATTTATTTTCTATCATGTTTTATTGATATAGGACTGAACGGGAATCATTAGAGTTTTGAAAAGCCTCGTTCAGTTTACGTAATGTGCGTTGGTTTCTATGGCAATGACGCTGCGTTGTTATGCCAACCCTAAAAAAACAATTACGGTACATAACGTTATACGGTACAGCTTGCAATACAGATGTTGTCTTAAGCTATGACATTCTGATATTATTGTAGTGTTCAGTGTTTTCACAGCGATGGGACAGCGAGCTACCAAAGTAAGACCGATGACAGTTGGCGAGGTGTACGATCAACATCTTAGTACACCCCCAAAACCCGGCACCAACACCGCGGTTCAACATCCTCCTCCCCGCGATGAGACCCCTGTTGATGCTGGAGGAGGAGGAGAGGAGGTAGGAGGAGTAGGAGTAGGAAAGGAGGGAAAAGAAGGAGGAGAAGGAGAGGAGATAGGAGGAGTAGGAGTAGGAAAGGAGGGAAAAGAAGGAGGAGAAGGAGAGGAGATAGGAGGAGTAGGAGAAGAGGAGGGAAGACGAGAAGGAGAGGAAGGGGGTGAGGAGAAGGAGAGGAAGGAGGAGGAGAAGGAGGAGAGGAAGGAGGCAGGGAGAGCTGAGGAGAAAAGAAAGAGTAAGAAGTGGTGGCGGAGGCTTCGCTCTTTCTTCCGAGCTGCCAAAAAACAGCCTCCAAAGAGCAGCTCAGGTCAGGGAGAGGTGGAGCAGCAGCAGGATGAGGGAGAGAAGAGGAAGGTGGCATGGGCTGGAAGAAGTAGTGATGGTAAATCACACAACCATGTTATGAAAATGTGTTGTTTCTAAACAGCTCTACTTTGATCATATAAAAACTACTATGATCAAACACAATATCAAAATGTACTAAATGTTGTACTAAAATCCACTTCAAGGCCATGATTAGATCTTTATTCCGTGACATGTTAAAAACATTACTGTTTTATGTCTATACGTACTAATGTGTGTTCAAACTTGAAATATCCATTAATTACATGTATAATTACATGAAAAAAGTTTTGAGTAAGTTTTATTGTGAATACTGCCTGACACATCACAAGTCCAGGTTGATTTATTTTTTTAATAGACTACATCTTCAGCCGCTACACCATTGGTGATCAGCTGGGGAAAGGTGGCTTCGGCGTGGTGTATGAAGGGAGACGTTTGGATGATGATCTTAAAGTAAGTAAATATAAATAATGCATTAACAAGAGAGTAAATGTTTGCCTTGTCTTTTCCTCATCCTATATTCTTAACCCTGTTTGCATTTCTTAAATGAAGTTTTTTGTTTTGTTCAACAGGTGGCTTTGAAATATGTCACTAAGACCACAAACACAGAATGTATTGTCATTGTAAGTACATTGCACTATATAAACAACATCCAACATCTAATATTAACATTAACACAAGTCCCTATTTGGGAAACCACCCTCATGTAACCATCATAAAAACTCAACTCCTTTAGCCCGATCATCCAAACCCCCTTCCAAAAGAGATCGCCCTCACCATCCTGGCAAACAAGGGTCCCAGCGTGCCAGAGATCATCAGGCTGCTGGACTGGACGGACCACCCTGACCACTTCGTCATGGTCCTCGAATGTCCCTCTCCCTGTGAGAATCTGCTGGAGTTCATCAGGCGTCAGGGTGGAAGCCTCGACGAAGAAACAACAAGGAAGATCATGCGGCAGGTGGCTCACGCTGCAAACATGTGCTACCTCCGCGGAGTGCTCCACCGTGACGTCAAACTCCAGAACCTCCTGATAAACAGGGAGACATCTGAAGTCAAGCTGATTGACTTCGGATGTGGGGACATTCTGAGGAGGACACCGTACTGGTCATACTGTGGTATGTATGATATAATTAATTTCCTCTATCCTAATAGATATGGATCATTTCTCCTGTCCAAAAGCAAACTTACACATTATACAAACTCTGCTCTCCTCCAGGCACAGCAGCGTACTCCCCTCCAGAGTACCACCGCATGCGGAAGTACTACGGCGGGCCAGCGACGGTCTGGTCACTAGGGGTCGTGATGTTCACACTGCTGTGTGGACGCTTGCCTTGTGACTACGACCTCTTCCTGCTGGAGTACAAGCAGTGGTCCAAACCCGGCCTGTCAAAAGGTGAGATCTTCATCACAAAAATAACTAACACATGTAAAACATCTTACAGCTTATCAAATAGAATAGCAATCAAATAGAGCAGATGTCAAGTGTAAGGTTACCAAACGTCCTTCCCGTCTTCCTGCACAGAATGCTGTCACCTCCTCAGGGCTCTCCTCCACGAGAAGCCAAGTCGGCGACTTGGCCTGGGGCGAATCATGTCCCACAACTGGTTTAAGGTAGTGAACCTGAGATCAGCTTAAAAAAATATTACGGGAAGGAACCAAAAGGTCAAACCTGTTGTTTTTTCTGTTGTTTCAGGTCGTCTCATAAGACCACTCCAGTTGGTGTCTCTCATGCAGCTTAGCGTCTTGCGGGCTGACATCCCTCCTCTCGCCTTTGCGTCTTGCGGGGCAGGCAAGCCACGTGAAGCGTCTTGCGCCCTGGCTTGAGGTAGCAGTATTAGCGTCTGGCGGTACTGCTTCCGGAGGTATGTGTACATATTGTATACATGTACATACTTCTTTTGGTTGTCTCTTTTTGTTTGTCCCATCATGGCCACTCCATTCCTGAGGTTCCTACCACAGCTGTGCCAATGCCAGAGCTCTCTGTCTTCAGCTCCACAATGCCAGAGCTCCCAGAGCTCCCCTGCCACTGCCAGTTGAGAGGTTCTTGTCATGGCTGCCTAAAGCTCTCTCTCTAAATGCCATTCATTCTGGTCATGGCTGGCCCAATGATTCACAGACCCAAGACCATCTCAGTCCTAGAGATACCAGTCTCAGCAACCTTACTCTCCAGGCTTGCTGCCGTGTCTGTCCAGACCCAAGGGCTCAAGGTTGCCAATAATCATCTGTCCTGCTGCCAGAAGTTCCTGTTATAGCAGCCATAGAGGGTGCTGTCATTGGTACCCATTGGTCTACAAGCTTTAATCTGAAATAAATAACAAAACTTGAAATTAATATTTTCATTTAGTAATTTAGCTTTAAACCAAAGCAGTTCAGACATGGGAAACATTACAAACTATGTATCATACAAGTTTCAACAATACTCACAGAACCACAATGCCAAATTTCAATCTGAGGTAAGTAGAAGCTAAAAAAGAAAAACACAGGTAAGTAAAAATGAGAAACTGGTTTAATTAAACTTATTTACAGGACGTGCCTGTTGACTTCGTACCTCATTGAGATGCTGCTTACTCATGGACCATTGTGGAACAAAGAGAATATGATATGAAAAATCACAAAATTGTATTCCTTTAAATATATTAATATGTCAACCTTTAAAAGATGGTAATACAAAGACGTTCATCATTATTGATCTCTCCTGGTTATATCAATAACTGTTGTAGTAGCTAGCATACTTTATCTAAATTAAATGTATGTTGAAATATAGGGACATCATGATATGGAATTCAAATATTAGCTCTATGGACTATTGTAAGGTGTTTGGTTTTATTATTGCAGGAAAACTTGGTAAGATTCTTCTTTTTTTTACTTTAATAGTAGTCTCAGCATTGTGTTGTCACCCAAATTTCAATAAAGTAACCATTTTAACCACTCTTTGGCTGTGTGAAAATCATTGAATAAAGACCGGTCCAACAGCTTCAAATAAACACTGATACACACACACACACACACACACACACACACACACACACACACACACACACACACACACACACACACACACACACACACACACACATGTTGGGTTTACATGTTTTATGGGGACATTCCATAGGCGTAATGGTTTTCATACTGTACAAACCGTATTTTCTATCGCCCTACACCTACCCTACACCTAAACCTAGCCCTCACAGGAGATTGTGCACACTTTTACTTCCTCAAAAAAACTCATTGTGCATGATTTATAAGCCTGTTTCCTCATGGGGACCTGAGAAATGTCCCCACAAGGTCAAAATCTACTGGTATTCCTATCCTTGTGGGGACATTTGGTCCCCACAACGTGATGAATACCAGGTGCACACACACACACACACACACACACACACACACACACACACACAAACACACAATAGGACAGATCGACCACTAAAACACACAAACACTTAAATCATCAGTGTGTGACAGAGAACTGAAGATATTTGCTCCAACGTCTCTTGACGAACGCTGACTGAATGAATGTGGTCTGGAATGGAGATCTCACCTTTCTGAGAGCCAATCCATGACGCTGCCTTCATGGCCACAAACTGCCACTCCACCTGCTGCTCTATTTTACAGCCGTATAACCAGATCAGAGCCAGGAGAGTGGCCCATACTGACCCATCCACCTGTAGACAAATCATCATCCACTTCATTTGTTACTGGACCCTGGACACAATCACTGCTGTCTTATTATTTGATCACATCTCTCACCTGTGCTGGTTTCTGATTGGTCAGCTCGTCCTCCGTTATCTCAAATGCATCAGCCAGTGTGGCGTCCAGCTTCCAGCAGCCTGACGCCTTTTGAAGAGAGACCAGCTGCAGTAACGGGTCCTTCTGGGGCAATATATATTCACATAGTAAGTAGTATAATGTGTAAATTCAGTATGTAGTGAGCTGGTAAACTAGTATTCCATTCTAAATATAACCATTGCACCAGTCTCATGTGGTAAGTGCATGTAGGTGTCCTGGTATTGATTATGTATACTATACATTTTTTGTCCACATGAGGAAAACATATTTTAAACAATGATTTTTGACAATAGTTAAGGTTACGGGATACAATATACAGTTTGTAGAGTATAAAAATGATTGTGTTAATGACAGTGGTGTTAATATACAGTCGTGGCCAAAAGTTTTGAGAATTACATAAATATTGGAAATTGGAAAAGTTGTTGCTTAAGTTTTTATAATAGCAATTTGCATATACTCCAGAATGTTACGAAGAGTGATCAGATGAATTGCATAGTCCTTCTTTGCCATGAAAACTAACTTAATCCCGAAAAAAACTTTCCACTGCATTTCATTGCTGTCAATAAAGGACCTGCTGAGATCATTTCAGTAATCGTCTTGTTAACTCAGGTGAGAATGTAGACGAGCACAAGACTGGAGATCATTATGTCAGGCTGATTGGGTTAGAATGGCAGACTTGACATGTTAAAAGGAGGGTGATGCTTGAAATCATTGTTCTTCCATTGTTAACCATGGTGACCTGCAAAGAAATGCGTGCAGCCATCATTGCGTTGCATAAAAATGGCTTCACAGACAAGGATATTGTGGCTACTAAGATTGCACCTAAATCAACAATTTATAGGATCACCAAGAACTTCAAGGAAAGAGGTTCAATTCTTGTTAAGGCGGCTTCAGGGCGTCCAAGAAAGTCCAGCAAGCGCCAGGATCGTCTCCTAATGAGGATCGGAGTGCCACCAGTGCAGAGCTTGCTCAGGAATGGCAGCAGGCAGGTGTGAGCGCATCTGCACGCACAGTGAGGCAAAGACTTTTGGAAGATGGCCTGGTGTCAAGAAGGGCAGCAAAGAAGCCACTTCTCTCCAAAAAAAAACAAAAAAACATCAGGGACAGATTGATCTTCTGCAAAAAGTATGGCGAATGGCCTGCTGAGGACTGGGGCAAAGTCATATTCTCCGATGAAGCCTCTTCCCGACAGCAACTTCCAACAATCCAACAACAGTTTGGTGAAGAACAATGCATTTCCCAGCACGATGGAGCACCGTGCCATAAGGCAAAAGTGATAACTAAGTGACTCGGGGACCCAAACGTTGAAATTTTGGGTCCATGACCTGGAAACTCCCTAGATCTTAATCCAATCGAGAACTTGTGGTCAATCCTCAAGAGGTGGGTGGACAAACAAAAACCCACTAATTCTGACAAACTGTGATTATGATAGAATGGGTTGCTATCAGTCAGGATTTGGCCCAGAAGTTGATTGAGAGCATGCCCAGTCGAATTGCAGAGGTCCTGAAAAAGAAGGGCCAACACTGCAAATACTGACTGTCATGTAATTGTCGATAAAAGCCTTTGAAACGTATAAAGTGCTTGTAATTATATTTCAGTACATCACAGAAACAACTGAAACAAACATCTAAAAGCAGTTTAGCAGCAAACTTTGCAAAAAACTGTCATTCTCAAAACTTTTGGCCACGACTGTACATATGGGCATCGGACGCTTCAAACACAGATACGATCACTTGTTTTGACAGAGGAATTGCTCACTGATGATGAGTCGCCTTCAGATCGCTGAGTTTCCACACATTAATTTGTCATTTTTAGAGTGTTTAGTGATTCTGAATGGATCTGTATATGAGTTTATATGTCTTTTGGTCTTGTTTGGTACGGCAGGTTGACTTGTGCTTATTTGTCAGTTACTGCATAATTGAACTTTGAATACTTTTAAGTAATTTTATGTTTTAAAATAATTTTATCCTCAGTGACATTTTTGAAAAATGTCAAAAAAAAGAACATGTAGGATTGTGGCCAAAACTGGTACTGCAATCACTTTCAAAATACTGTAGAACGGTGTATCCCCTCCCCCCCTGACTCGAGGTTGCCAGCTAAGCTCATAGACAGTAAAAAAATATGGACGTAGTATCCGTGACGTCACCCGTAGGATTCTGAAGCGCTATTTTGAAGCTCATAGTGGGCGGGAGTCGGCCGTCGCCATCTTGGAATCGCGTCACTCCCGGATAATCAAAAATGGGCAAAGAGGCGGGACGTGGGTGGAGCTGGTTGCTGAAACCACGCCCGCCTAGTGCGACAGTGGTGACAGCAGCGGCAATCCCCCTGTCACTCAAGTGGCTACGCCCTTAATTATGCTGAACTTTAAGGCTTAATATAACTTAAACGGATGAGTTATAAAAAAATTCACCCCCCTCACAGTTGACATGAAGGGCAAAACTAGCTATACAGACCAAAACCATTTTTTGAACCAGGCTGTAAACCTACTTTTTTCTGCTGCAAAGTTGGGCATTTTAACATAGGGAGTCAATGGGACTGACTCCCTTTTGCAGCTAGTCTCTAGCGGCCAGTTGATGAATTGCAGTTTAAGTCACTTCCGTGTTGGTTTCAATAGAGAGAGCGGGAGGTTGCCGCTTGGCTAAGCAACAGGAACATCAGTTGTGGGCTGCAAGTTTCACTATTAAATGACAATATCCTGGCCGGACCACTGTTGTCAGTATTTGAAATGAACATGATTTCTTAATGTCTAGTGACATGTCAGGGCCATTTTATGATTAACTGAAATAAATTTCTTAAATACGGTTCCTTTAAATCTATCTTAAATTTGTTTTGTTTAAAAATTATTACATGGAATTGAAAAGTAATAACACTAGAACACAAAGGTTTTGGTCATTATTTATTTGGAGAGGAGGGGTAAACAGAGCACCCACAATCAGAGCACTAATGCTTAAAGTCTGTCTTTTACTACAAGTCAGTAACTACACTGAATTAAACAGTTATTTTTAAGCTGTCTGTTTTATTCACAAAAAAGAACGCATTTATTGTGGAATCAGACTACATTGGTTGTGCTGTTTTTTTGTGTGCGGTAGATTCAGAAATACAGATTTTTGTCTTTGGTTATTGTGTGGCGTCTTGCTGTTTTTCATTGGCCATAGTTGCAACGCCTCCGGACAACTCATACAAGACCAAGTCCTATCTAAATGCATGGGGGAATCCTGAAATCTCTCCAGCTCATCTCGCAATTAAATTACATGTTTCAAATCAGCAACAAAATCTGAAATGAACTGCCCCATTAATGTTGTTTCTTATGCTCAAATAGCACTTAAAAGGCTTATTTTTCAAGCTAGACCAGCCAATGGGTATGCGCAGTCATAACATGCTTATTACTGTGCATGCGCATTGGCTGGTCTTGCCTCAGGTATGGGAAGCCATTTTAGCATTAGGGAAGCGTTACTCGTCGTAATTGCATTTTTAATAGGAACAATTCAATTACAGAGCTCTATAATACAATTTTTACTAGTAAGAATTCCAATTAGAGAGCTCTCTAATTCAATTGTTATTAGTAAGAACTGAATTAGAGAGCTATTTAATTCAATTACATGCTTCTACAATTAAACATATCTTCAATGTGTTTTTTGACTAGTAGAAATTAATTTGTAGAGCTCTCTAATTGAATTGTTACTAGTAAATATTGAATTTTAGAGCTCTGTAATTGAATTGTTACTAGTAAAAATGCAATTAGGACGAGTAACACTTACTCAGTTTACAAATGTAAACTGTCACCTGACAACTATTTTGAAATCATACGTTTAACTGGATTTAAACTAGCCTGACAAGCCAGACCCACATAAATGTAGGGTCTGGGCACTCTCCATAGACAGGGCTCAACCGGAGGGGTGGGATAAAGGGTTGTCTTTCAAACTCCCTCTCCACGCAATAGGATAGCGCTACAACCAATCAGAGCAACGAAGAAGGTGACATAGTCAGAGCGACGAAGATTTTTAACGAAAACCGGTGCAGTCTGTCAGCCAAATAATGGACATAGATTTGCACCAGACCTTTAAAAGTAAAAACATGCACAGACAAATCCAAATTACACCCTGCGGCTTGTGACAATACATTGATGTCCTAAGACACGAAACGATCGGTTTTTGCAAGAAACAGTATCATTTTTTACCTTTGATACACAGTCACGTCCTTCTGTCACGAGCACGAGTTTAACATTCGACTCGTTACATGTGAACGCGCTCTGCCGTAGTATACGCAAGCGCCGTAAGCAGGGCCAGATTAACACTTTGTTGTACCCTGGGCAACAATATTCAAGGGCCCCATCATCACCATAATATGGTCATATATCGAATATATTAATATAATATACAGTAAATATACTCAATACTTCAAATCCTAACTTTCATCATATTTTGATTTACAAATATTTAAATGCTCATAGAACTACAAATGCACTACTATGTCCCCTATCAACGACATTCACTCACATATGATGCTATGAAAACAAAACACATCAGCATCTGTATAATCTGGTAAAATTGACCCACTACATTGAGAGGGAGGGAAGTTTCATCCATTTTCACAAAAAATGAATAGATAAGCAACCACTTTCAAACCATTGTTTATTTAACAACACTTATTCCCAATAGAAATGTATGGAATTGATAGAGCTATCACAGAAGACAATGCAATCAAGTTATTAGTCCAACACAAACAATTTGAAATCTGCCAGTTATCCCTCCACAATAATTTACAGTATTTTCATAAAGCTGGCACCTCAAGGAAAAAAATAAAAATAAAATGCAGTATCACTATTTGATCATAAACATTTTGATCCTATAAGCTCATTTAACTTGTTTTAAAATAGAACAACAACATGTTATAGCACAATTAACCAGTTAAACATTTTAGTGCTACATAAATACACTACACAATACTAAATACACAAAACAAGTTCTCTGAAGAAGACAAGATCAAATAAATGCTATATAATCTGGCAAAACACACAACTTTAGTCCTAAATAATGAGGAAGTGCATGTTTGAATTTGAAATGCCTTCATTTGGCAAACACATCTTACAATGGCTTTTTTCTGGACTTTAACTGTGCAAACTGGTATATAACATCTTCAAAATCAAGGCCACTAACAAGTTCATGTGCAATAGCTAAAATAGAAAGTGCAGATCCGTGTCTGTGACACAATTTCTCTCTAGAAGACCAGATAGAAATAAATACCGTATATCTCATACAGCTCTGATTTAAAAAAAAGATTGTATTAGACACTCTATATTTAAAATGACACTCTCTTAAGAACATGAACGTATAGATGTATGATTATAATTTGGTGAACAAGGGAGAACGGGACATATGCTCCATATGACATTTATGTAAAATGCACTTCTTGAAAGAAAGAGCATTCTTTCGGTTAAAATCGACTAACTTGCCTGAACACCTCAGCTCTCACACAGATTAAAAAAGTTTTAATTTAGGAGATAGTGATAGTAAACAGGTGAAATCTGGCACGTTTTTCTCGGAGAGAAGACCGAAGTTCAGTTAGAGTCAGAGTCATTAAATGAGCAAATCTATGTTTTGAGAGACGATTTCTGTTTGAAACACAATCAGAGACACCGTTAACTCTGCGTTGTGTTCTGACGCCTCACGTTATTTAAATTGAGGTTTGGCTCATGAATATTAAGTACAGTGTAGGAGTGAAAACTTTCTATGCAGCTTCTAAACATACGGCTGATTCTTCCATTAAATGTATTCATTTACGTTAAAAACGTTTTATTTCACCTATTTAACTAGTTTTTCTTAATTTAATATCATTTGCAAGGAAATGGAGGTTTACGACTTCACTCCACCAGACTGTAATCCAAATCTGAACATATTCATGGAGGAATTTTTTTCTGGTTATGTTTCCCTGCTATAACATTTGAATATGTCTTAAGGGAAAAGGAAGAAATTTTGAACTATTGTTTAGTTGTTTCTAGGTTTGATTTTTTTAATTTATTGATGTTTTGATGATTTTTTCTATGTAGTATTAGTTGATTTAGTTTATCTGTTTTTTCTCCTCTTATTCACTGTTATACAATTTAAGATTGCTATTATATTCTGTGTATCTGGATTTATATTTCAATATTTTTGTATTGCTCAATTATTCTTCTTTAATAAAAAAAAAAAAAAAAAAAAAAAAAAAAAAAAAAAAACCTGAACGTATTATACGTTGCATAGACGCCCTCTACTGGAGAAACTAACAACATGACAAACACTGACAGCTAATGAATAAATAAATAAAGACATGTTGACCAGAGATTTTGTGTTGTCATATGGCCTAAAAAGTATAAAATTGTATGCATTCATTAATCTTTATACCGAATATATTTATTGAATTTAAAAACAGCAACACAACAATTGCTACTAATAATGAAATGTTTTTGCTTTAAAACCTATAGGTATATACATGCATTATAAATATATTTAAATGCAATAAATAAATAATAATAATAATAATTTAATGTAATTTATTTTCTATCATGTTTTATTGATATAGGACTGAACGGGAATCATTAGAGTTTTGAAAAGCCTCGTTCAGTTTACGTAATGTGCGTTGGTTTCTATGGCAATGACGCTGCGTTGTTATGCCAACCCTAAAAAAACAATTACGGTACATAACGTTATACGATACAGCTTGCAATACAGATGTTGTCTTAAGCTATGACATTCTGATATTATTGTAGTGTTCAGTGTTTTCACAGCGATGGGACAGCGAGCTACCAAAGTAAGACCGATGACAGTTGGCGAGGTGTACGATCAACATCTTAGTACACCCCCAAAACCCGGCACCAACACCGCGGTTCAACATCCTCCTCCCCGCGATGAGACCCCTGTTGATGCTGGAGGAGGAGGAGAGGAGGTAGGAGGAGTAGGAGTAGGAAAGGAGGGAAAAGAAGGAGAGGAGATAGGAGGAGTAGGAGTAGGAAAGGAGGGAAAAGAAGGAGGAGAAGGAGAGGAGATAGGAGGAGTAGGAGAAGAGGAGGGAAGACGAGAAGGAGAGGAAGGGGGTGAGGAGAAGGAGAGGAAGGAGGAGGAGAAGGAGGAGAGGAAGGAGGCAGGGAGAGCTGAGGAGAAAAGAAAGAGTAAGAAGTGGTGGCGGAGGCTTCGCTCTTTCTTCCGAGCTGCCAAAAAACAGCCTCCAAAGAGCAGCTCAGGTCAGGGAGAGGTGGAGCAGCAGCAGGATGAGGGAGAGAAGAGGAAGGTGGCATGGGCTGGAAGAAGTAGTGATGGTAAATCACACAACCATGTTATGAAAATGTGTTGTTTCTAAACAGCTCTACTTTGATCATATAAAAACTACTATGATCAAACACAATATCAAAATGTACTAAATGTTGTACTAAAATCCACTTCAAGGCCATGATTAGATCTTTATTCCGTGACATGTTAAAAACATTACTGTTTTATGTCTATACGTACTAATGTGTGTTCAAACTTGAAATATCCATTAATTACATGTATAATTACATGAAAAAAGTTTTGAGTAAGTTTTATTGTGAATACTGCCTGACACATCACAAGTCCAGGTTGATTTATTTTTTTAATAGACTACATCTTCAGCCGCTACACCATTGGTGATCAGCTGGGGAAAGGTGGCTTCGGCGTGGTGTATGAAGGGAGACGTTTGGATGATGATCTTAAAGTAAGTAAATATAAATAATGCATTAACAAGAGAGTAAATGTTTGCCTTGTCTTTTCCTCATCCTATATTCTTAACCCTGTTTGCATTTCTTAAATGAAGTTTTTTGTTTTGTTCAACAGGTGGCTTTGAAATATGTCACTAAGACCACAAACACAGAATGTATTGTCATTGTAAGTACATTGCACTATATAAACAACATCCAACATCTAATATTAACATTAACACAAGTCCCTATTTGGGAAACCACCCTCATGTAACCATCATAAAAACTCAACTCCTTTAGCCCAATCATCCAAACCCCCTTCCAAAAGAGATCGCCCTCACCATCCTGGCAAACAAGGGTCCCAGCGTGCCAGAGATCATCAGGCTGCTGGACTGGACGGACCACCCTGACCACTTCGTCATGGTCCTCGAATGTCCCTCTCCCTGTGAGAATCTGCTGGAGTTCATCAGGCGTCAGGGTGGAAGCCTCGACGAAGAAACAACAAGGAAGATCATGCGGCAGGTGGCTCACGCTGCAAACATGTGCTACCTCCGCGGAGTGCTCCACCGTGACGTCAAACTCCAGAACCTCCTGATAAACAGGGAGACATCTGAAGTCAAGCTGATTGACTTCGGATGTGGGGACATTCTGAGGAGGACACCGTACTGGTCATACTGTGGTATGTATGATATAATTAATTTCCTCTATCCTAATAGATATGGATCATTTCTCCTGTCCAAAAGCAAACTTACACATTATACAAACTCTGCTCTCCTCCAGGCACAGCAGCGTACTCCCCTCCAGAGTACCACCGCATGCGGAAGTACTACGGCGGGCCAGCGACGGTCTGGTCACTAGGGGTCGTGATGTTCACACTGCTGTGTGGACGCTTGCCTTGTGACTACGACCTCTTCCTGCTGGAGTACAAGCAGTGGTCCAAACCCGGCCTGTCAAAAGGTGAGATCTTCATCACAAAAATAACTAACACATGTAAAACATCTTACAGCTTATCAAATAGAATAGCAATCAAATAGAGCAGATGTCAAGTGTAAGGTTACCAAACGTCCTTCCCGTCTTCCTGCACAGAATGCTGTCACCTCCTCAGGGCTCTCCTCCACGAGAAGCCAAGTCGGCGACTTGGCCTGGGGCGAATCATGTCCCACAACTGGTTTAAGGTAGTGAACCTGAGATCAGCTTAAAAAAATATTACGGGAAGGAACCAAAAGGTCAAACCTGTTGTTTTTTCTGTTGTTTCAGGTCGTCTCATAAGACCACTCCAGTTGGTGTCTCTCATGCAGCTTAGCGTCTTAGCGGGCTGACATCCCTTCTCTCGCCTTTGCGTCTTGCGGGGCAGGCAAGCCACGTGAAGCGTCTTGCGCCCTGGCTTGAGGTAGCAGTATTAGCGTCTGGCGGTACTGCTTCCGGAGGTATGTGTACATATTGTATACATGTACATACTTCTTTTGGTTGTCTCTTTTTGTTTGTCCCATCATGGCCACTCCATTCCTGAGGTTCCTACCACAGCTGTGCCAATGCCAGAGCTCTCTGTCTTCAGCTCCACAATGCCAGAGCTCCCAGAGCTCCCCTGCCACTGCCAGTTGAGAGGTTCTTGTCATGGCTGCCTAAAGCGCTCTCTCTAAATGCCATTCATTCTGGTCATGGCTGGCCCAATGATTCACAGACCCAAGACCATCTCAGTCCTAGAGATACCAGTCTCAGCAACCTTACTCTCCAGGCTTGCTGCCGTGTCTGTCCAGACCCAAGGGCTCAAGGTTGCCAATAATCATCTGTCCTGCTGCCAGAAGTTCCTGTTATAGCAGCCATAGAGGGTGCTGTCATTGGTACCCATTGGTCTACAAGCTTTAATCTGAAATAAATAACAAAACTTGAAATTAATATTTTCATTTAGTAATTTAGCTTTAAACCAAAGCAGTTCAGACATGGGAAACATTACAAACTATGTATCATACAAGTTTCAACAATACTCACAGAACCACAATGCCAAATTTCAATCTGAGGTAAGTAGAAGCTAAAAAAGAAAAACACAGGTAAGTAAAAATGAGAAACTGGTTTAATTAAACTTATTTACAGGACGTGCCTGTTGACTTCGTACCTCATTGAGATGCTGCTTACTCATGGACCATTGTGGAACAAAGAGAATATGATATGAAAAATCACAAAATTGTATTCCTTTAAATATATTAATATGTCAACCTTTAAAAGATGGTAATACAAAGACGTTCATCATTATTGATCTCTCCTGGTTATATCAATAACTGTTGTAGTAGCTAGCATACTTTATCTAAATTAAATGTATGTTGAAATATAGGGACATCATGATATGGAATTCAAATATTAGCTCTATGGATTATAGTAAGGTGTTTGGTTTTATTATTGCAGGAAAACTTGGTAAGATTCTTCTTTTTTTTACTTTAATAGTAGTCTCAGCATTGTGTTGTCACCCAAATTTCAATAAAGTAACCATTTTAACCACTCTTTGGCTGTGTGAAAATCATTGAATAAAGACCGGTCCAACAGCTTCAAATAAACACTGATACACACACACACACACACACACACACACACACACACACACACACACACACACACACACACACACACACATGTTGGGTTTACATGTTTTATGGGGACATTCCATAGGCGTAATGGTTTTCATACTGTACAAACCGTATTTTCTATCGCCCTACACCTACCCTACACCTAAACCTAGCCCTCACAGGAGATTGTGCACACTTTTACTTCCTCAAAAAAACTCATTGTGCATGATTTATAAGCCTGTTTCCTCATGGGGACCTGAGAAATGTCCCCACAAGGTCAAAATCTACTGGTATTCCTATCCTTGTGGGGACATTTGGTCCCCACAACGTGATGAATACCAGGTGCACACACACACACACACAAACACACAATAGGACAGATCGACCACTAAAACACACAAACACTTAAATCATCAGTGTGTGACAGAGAACTGAAGATATTTGCTCCAACGTCTCTTGATGGACGCTGACTGAATGAATGTGGTCTGGAATGGAGATCTCACCTTTCTGAGAGCCAATCCATGACGCTGCCTTCATGGCCACAAACTGCCACTCCACCTGCTGCTCTATTTTACAGCCGTATAACCAGATCAGAGCCAGGAGAGTGGCCCATACTGACCCATCCACCTGTAGACAAATCATCATCCACTTCATTTGTTACTGGACCCTGGACACAATCACTGCTGTCTTATTATTTGATCACATCTCTCACCTGTGCTGGTTTCTGATTGGTCAGCTCGTCCTCCGTTATCTCAAATGCATCAGCCAGTGTGGCGTCCAGCTTCCAGCAGCCTGACGCCTTTTGAAGAGAGTCCAGCTGCAGTAACGGGTCCTTCTGGGGCAATATATATTCACATAGTAGGTAGTATAATGTGTAAATTCAGTATGTAGTGAGCTGGTAAACTAGTATTCCATTCTAAATATAACCATTGCGCCAGTCTCATGCAGTAAGTGCATGTAGGTGTCCTGGTATTGATTATGTATACTATACATTTTTGTCCACATGAGAAAAACATATTTTAAACAATGATTTTTGAAAATGGTTAAGGTTACGGGATACAATATACAGTTTGTAGAGTATAAAAATGATTGTGTTAATGACAGTGGTATTAATATACAGTCGTGGCCAAAAGTTTTGAGAATTACATAAATATTGGAAATTGGAAAAGTTGCTGCTTAAAGGGATGGTTCGGAGTAGAATTGACTTCATTGCTATGCACTCCGAAGCCCATGTAAATACCCCATACAAAGTTTTTTTTTACCTTAGTCGAACATTTATGGAGATATTAGAGTTTTTCGAATTGCTTGTTACGGGAGTGAATGGTACATGTGATGTATCTCGTAAATTGCACCACTAAACGTGCAAGTAATCTTACCAAACTTGTACAGTAGTGTAAATAGGTAATGTACTCACAAAACGCTGCATCGGAACATTTGTAAGTCCACCATGAGTGTTTTAAAAACACGTTTTAGCCGATCCCTACTAGTCTCAAAAACTACAAATGGCGACACGTAAAAGCACGTAAAAGTCCTCCTACAAGTTGACATGCACACAGATGTGGTAGGAGGACTTTTACGTGCTTTTTTCAAACCAGGGAAGTGACATCGACTTGTAGTTTCTGAGACTAGTAGTTCTCGGGTAAAACGTGTTTTTAAAACACTCATGGTGGACTTACAAATGTTCCGATGCAGCGTTTTGTGAGTACATAACCTATTTACACTACTGTACAAGTTTGGTAAGATTACTTGCACGTTTAGTGGTGCAATTTACGAGATACATTACATGTACCATTCACTCCTGTAACAAGCAATTCGAAAAACTCTAATATCTCGATAAATGTTCGACTAAGGTAAAAAAAACTTTGGATGGGGTATTTAGATGGGCTTCGGAGTGCATAGCAATGAAGTCAATTCTACTCCGAACCATCCCTTTAAGTTTTTATAATAGCAATTTGCATATACTCCAGAATGTTATGAAGAGTGATCAGATGAATTGCATAGTCCTTCTTTGCCATGAAAATTAACTTAATCCCGAAAAAAACTTTCCACTGCATTTCATTGCTGTCATTAAAGGACCTGCTGAGATCATTTCAGTAATCGTCTTGTTAACTCAGGCTGGAGATCATTATGTCAGGCTGATTGGGTTAGAATGGCAGACTTGACATGTTAAAAGAAGGGTGATGCTTGAAATCATTGTTCTTCCATTGTTAACCATGGTGATCTGCAAAGAAATGCGTGCAGCCATCATTGCGTTGCATAAAAATGGCTTCACAGGCAAGGATATTGTGGCTAAGATTGCACCTAAATCAACAATTTATAGGATCATCAAGAACTTCAAGGAAAGAGGTTCAATTCTTGTTAAGAAGGCTTCAGGGCGTCCAAGAAAGTCCAGCAAGCGCCAGGATCGTCTCCTAAAGAGGATTCAGCTGCGGGATCGGAGTGCCACCAGTGCAGAGCTTGCTCAGGAATGGCAGCAGGCAGGTGTGAGCGCATCTGAACGCACAGTGAGGCGAAGACTTTTGGAAGATGGCCTGGTGTCAAGAAGGGCAGCAAAGAAGCCACTTCTCTCCAAAAAAACCCATCAGGGACAGATTGATCTTCTGCAAAAAGTATGGCGAATGGCCTGCTGAGGACTGGGGCAAAGTCATATTCTCCGATGAAGCCTCTTCCCGACAGCAACTTCCAACAATCCAACAACAGTTTGGTGAAGAACAATGCATTTCCCAGCACGATGGAGCACCGTGCCATAAGGCAAAAGTGATAACTAAGTGACTCGGGGACCCAAACGTTGAAATTTTGGGTCCATGACCTGGAAACTCCCTAGATCTTAATCCAATCGAGAACTTGTGGTCAATCCTCAAGAGGTGGGTGGACAAACAAAAACCCACTAATTCTGACAAACTGTGATTATGATAGAATGGGTTGCTATCAGTCAGGATTTGGCCCAGAAGTTGATTGAGAGCATGCCCAGTCGAATTGCAGAGGTCCTGAAAAAGAAGGGCCAACACTGCAAATACTGACTGTCATGTAATTGTCGATAAAAGCCTTTGAAACGTATAAAGTGCTTGTAATTATATTTCAGTACATCACAGAAACAACTGAAACAAACATCTAAAAGCAGTTTAGCGGCAAACTTTGCAAAAAACTGTCATTCTCAAAACTTTTGGCCACGACTGTACATATGGGCATCGGACGCTTCAAACACAGATACGATCACTTGTTTTGACAGAGGAATTGCTCACTGATGATGAGTCGCCTTCAGATCGCTGAGTTTCCACACATTAATTTGTCATTTTTAGAGTGTTTAGTGATTCTGAATGGATCTGTATATGAGTTTATATGTCTTTTGGTCTTGTTTGGTACGGCAGGTTGACTTGTGCTTATTTGTCAGTTACTGCATAATTGAACTTTGAATACTTTTAAGTAATTTTATGTTTTAAAATAATTTTATCCTCAGTGACATTTTTGAAAAATGTCAAAAAAAAGAACATGTAGGATTGTGGCCAAAACTGGTACTGCAATCACTTTCAAAATACTGTAGAACGGTGTATCCCCTCCCCCCCTGACTCGAGGTTGCCAGCTAAGCTCATAGACAGTAAAAAAATATGGACGTAGTATCCGTGACGTCACCCGTAGGATTCTGAAGCGCTATTTTGAAGCTCATAGTGGGCGGGAGTCGGCCGTCGCCATCTTGGAATCGCGTCACTCCCGGATAATCAAAAATGGGCAAAGAGGCGGGACGTGGGTGGAGCTGGTTGCTGAAACCACGCCCGCCTAGTGCGACAGTGGTGACAGCAGCGGCAATCCCCCTGTCACTCAAGTGGCTACGCCCTTAATTATGCTGAACTTTAAGGCTTAATATAACTTAAACGGATGAGTTATAAAAAAATTCACCCCCCTCACAGTTGACATGAAGGGCAAAACTAGCTATACAGACCAAAACCATTTTTTGAACCAGGCTGTAAACCTACTTTTTTCTGCTGCAAAGTTGGGCATTTTAACATAGGGAGTCAATGGGACTGACTCCCTTTTGCAGCTAGTCTCTAGCGGCCAGTTGATGAATTGCAGTTTAAGTCACTTCCGTGTTGGTTTCAATAGAGAGAGCGGGAGGTTG
Source organism: Garra rufa (assembly GCF_049309525.1). Taxonomy (NCBI): domain Eukaryota; kingdom Metazoa; phylum Chordata; class Actinopteri; order Cypriniformes; family Cyprinidae; genus Garra; species Garra rufa. The sequence continues at coordinate 152,948 of NW_027394279.1, read as the reverse complement.
CCGCTTGGCTAAGCAACAGGAACATCAGTTGTGGGCTGCAAGTTTCACTATTAAATGACAATATCCTGGCCGGACCACTGTTGTCAGTATTTGAAATGAACATGATTTCTTAATGTCTAGTGACATGTCAGGGCCATTTTATGATTAACTGAAATAAATTTCTTAAATACGGTTCCTTTAAATCTATCTTAAATTTGTTTTGTTTAAAAATTATTACATGGAATTGAAAAGTAATAACACTAGAACACAAAGGTTTTGGTCATTATTTATTTGGAGAGGAGGGGTAAACAGAGCACCCACAATCAGAGCACTAATGCTTAAAGTCTGTCTTTTACTACAAGTCAGTAACTACACTGAATTAAACAGTTATTTTTAAGCTGTCTGTTTTATTCACAAAAAAGAACGCATTTATTGTGGAATCAGACTACATTGGTTGTGCTGTTTTTTTGTGTGCGGTAGATTCAGAAATACAGATTTTTGTCTTTGGTTATTGTGTGGCGTCTTGCTGTTTTTCATTGGCCATAGTTGCAACGCCTCCGGACAACTCATACAAGACCAAGTCCTATCTAAATGCATGGGGGAATCCTGAAATCTCTCCAGCTCATCTCGCAATTAAATTACATGTTTCAAATCAGCAACAAAATCTGAAATGAACTGCCCCATTAATGTTGTTTCTTATGCTCAAATAGCACTTAAAAGGCTTATTTTTCAAGCTAGACCAGCCAATGGGTATGCGCAGTCATAACATGCTTATTACTGTGCATGCGCATTGGCTGGTCTTGCCTCAGGTATGGGAAGCCATTTTAGCATTAGGGAAGCGTTACTCGTCGTAATTGCATTTTTAATAGGAACAATTCAATTACAGAGCTCTATAATACAATTTTTACTAGTAAGAATTCCAATTAGAGAGCTCTCTAATTCAATTGTTATTAGTAAGAACTGAATTAGAGAGCTATTTAATTCAATTACATGCTTCTACAATTAAACATATCTTCAATGTGTTTTTTGACTAGTAGAAATTAATTTGTAGAGCTCTCTAATTGAATTGTTACTAGTAAATATTGAATTTTAGAGCTCTGTAATTGAATTGTTACTAGTAAAAATGCAATTAGGACGAGTAACACTTACTCAGTTTACAAATGTAAACTGTCACCTGACAACTATTTTGAAATCATACGTTTAACTGGATTTAAACTAGCCTGACAAGCCAGACCCACATAAATGTAGGGTCTGGGCACTCTCCATAGACAGGGCTCAACCGGAGGGGTGGGATAAAGGGTTGTCTTTCAAACTCCCTCTCCACGCAATAGGATAGCGCTACAACCAATCAGAGCAACGAAGAAGGTGACATAGTCAGAGCGACGAAGATTTTTAACGAAAACCGGTGCAGTCTGTCAGCCAAATAATGGACATAGATTTGCACCAGACCTTTAAAAGTAAAAACATGCACAGACAAATCCAAATTACACCCTGCGGCTTGTGACAATACATTGATGTCCTAAGACACGAAACGATCGGTTTTTGCAAGAAACAGTATCATTTTTTACCTTTGATACACAGTCACGTCCTTCTGTCACGAGCACGAGTTTAACATTCGACTCGTTACATGTGAACGCGCTCTGCCGTAGTATACGCAAGCGCCGTAAGCAGGGCCAGATTAACACTTTGTTGTACCCTGGGCAACAATATTCAAGGGCCCCATCATCACCATAATATGGTCATATATCGAATATATTAATATAATATACAGTAAATATACTCAATACTTCAAATCCTAACTTTCATCATATTTTGATTTACAAATATTTAAATGCTCATAGAACTACAAATGCACTACTATGTCCCCTATCAACGACATTCACTCACATATGATGCTATGAAAACAAAACACATCAGCATCTGTATAATCTGGTAAAATTGACCCACTACATTGAGAGGGAGGGAAGTTTCATCCATTTTCACAAAAAATGAATAGATAAGCAACCACTTTCAAACCATTGTTTATTTAACAACACTTATTCCCAATAGAAATGTATGGAATTGATAGAGCTATCACAGAAGACAATGCAATCAAGTTATTAGTCCAACACAAACAATTTGAAATCTGCCAGTTATCCCTCCACAATAATTTACAGTATTTTCATAAAGCTGGCACCTCAAGGAAAAAAATAAAAATAAAATGCAGTATCACTATTTGATCATAAACATTTTGATCCTATAAGCTCATTTAACTTGTTTTAAAATAGAACAACAACATGTTATAGCACAATTAACCAGTTAAACATTTTAGTGCTACATAAATACACTACACAATACTAAATACACAAAACAAGTTCTCTGAAGAAGACAAGATCAAATAAATGCTATATAATCTGGCAAAACACACAACTTTAGTCCTAAATAATGAGGAAGTGCATGTTTGAATTTGAAATGCCTTCATTTGGCAAACACATCTTACAATGGCTTTTTTCTGGACTTTAACTGTGCAAACTGGTATATAACATCTTCAAAATCAAGGCCACTAACAAGTTCATGTGCAATAGCTAAAATAGAAAGTGCAGATCCGTGTCTGTGACACAATTTCTCTCTAGAAGACCAGATAGAAATAAATACCGTATATCTCATACAGCTCTGATTTAAAAAAAAGATTGTATTAGACACTCTATATTTAAAATGACACTCTCTTAAGAACATGAACGTATAGATGTATGATTATAATTTGGTGAACAAGGGAGAACGGGACATATGCTCCATATGACATTTATGTAAAATGCACTTCTTGAAAGAAAGAGCATTCTTTCGGTTAAAATCGACTAACTTGCCTGAACACCTCAGCTCTCACACAGATTAAAAAAGTTTTAATTTAGGAGATAGTGATAGTAAACAGGTGAAATCTGGCACGTTTTTCTCGGAGAGAAGACCGAAGTTCAGTTAGAGTCAGAGTCATTAAATGAGCAAATCTATGTTTTGAGAGACGATTTCTGTTTGAAACACAATCAGAGACACCGTTAACTCTGCGTTGTGTTCTGACGCCTCACGTTATTTAAATTGAGGTTTGGCTCATGAATATTAAGTACAGTGTAGGAGTGAAAACTTTCTATGCAGCTTCTAAACATACGGCTGATTCTTCCATTAAATGTATTCATTTACGTTAAAAACGTTTTATTTCACCTATTTAACTAGTTTTTCTTAATTTAATATCATTTGCAAGGAAATGGAGGTTTACGACTTCACTCCACCAGACTGTAATCCAAATCTGAACATATTCATGGAGGAATTTTTTTCTGGTTATGTTTCCCTGCTATAACATTTGAATATGTCTTAAGGGAAAAGGAAGAAATTTTGAACTATTGTTTAGTTGTTTCTAGGTTTGATTTTTTTAATTTATTGATGTTTTGATGATTTTTTCTATGTAGTATTAGTTGATTTAGTTTATCTGTTTTTTCTCCTCTTATTCACTGTTATACAATTTAAGATTGCTATTATATTCTGTGTATCTGGATTTATATTTCAATATTTTTGTATTGCTCAATTATTCTTCTTTAATAAAATAAAAAAAATAAATAAAAAAAATAAAAAAAACCTGAACGTATTATACGTTGCATAGACGCCCTCTACTGGAGAAACTAACAACATGACAAACACTGACAGCTAATGAATAAATAAATAAAGACATGTTGACCAGAGATTTTGTGTTGTCATATGGCCTA